>NW_017386021.1:76472-88630 GCF_000237925.1 Schistosoma mansoni
CAATTGCAGTCCTAAACATCAATGGGAAGATTCAACCAAACAATACCAAGTGAATTTGAACTTCACCCGATTGCACAAGTGGCTACCAGGACTCAGTAGCTAAGTGGATAACGCGATGGCGTTTAAAGCGAATGGTACTGGATTCGAGCCCCAGAGTGAACATTAACTCTGAGGTGCAGGTACATTCAGGTGACGAGTCCCAAATAGGTCGAAATGCGCGTCCTGGATTCCACTGCTAGCCACTATCCATCTTTGCTTATGATGAACATTTTTGTTCTTTAGCATTCAAAACTCAGTAGTTTATATCCAAAAATACGCGATATAAAAACTTCACTGGGTTTGATAACTTTATCTGAAACTAATAATCTTAAGTACTGAACCCAAATAGATTCTACAGTACCGAAATCATAGAATTAGAAATCAGTCTAATAGGTGCACGCAATCGTTTTTGGATGCGAAATTTGTGATTCAATGTTGTAGTTAATGAAAGCATTAACGAAAGTGTCAACATTACTAATCATATCTAGATGAGGAACTTTATCATAACATACAGTAAGATGAACATCACTACAACAAACAGACTTAAGATGCCCAACCATCCCTTCACCTTAATGAGATGATAGTAATTTTCTTGATGATTTACTTGGTGAATTTTCTTGAGAATCAATAATTTATCAATTAAATAGACAGTCTCATGGCTATGAGTGTACGTTTGATCGAATCGATTTTACAAGTTATTTGATATATTCATGGGCCAAAATTCAAGTTAATTAGAAGATTTGTAATTTATGTAAACAGCTGTCACCTCTTTAAATGAGCATTTGGGTGGTTGTATCTGCTTAAATATATTAAATATAATATATTAAATATGTTAATCCCTACTTTTAAGCCATTAAACAGCTAAGTATAAAGTTGATCACAGAAATTGTATTTAACCGGTTGCTCCCGATGTTCACAAATGAAATGAGTAATTTGTTATTCATCATTTGTATGCAATATCGCTTTTTCTTTACAGCAAAAGTTGTCAGTTTTCATATGACTTATAAAACAATAGTATAATAATATTGCTAAGTCAGGAGAAGCCAGGTTTTTCCTAGTGAGCTGTAGCCATTATTCTTCATGAATGTAATCAAATGAGTTACAACTTTATCGTCTTTGATATACCTTACAACCATAGATCAAATTTTAAAACAATCCAAAATGCATCACCACTTGAATTAATAGCCAACTGCCAATTACTTGATCGTATCAAGACTCTAAGAAAATAATTGATAGGATTATATGTAATTAAGAAAATAAGAATACCTCATTCTCTTCAAAACAAACTTTTGTATTAACGAATGGGCTATACATTTAAAACATGACAAGACCATGAACGCACTTGAATGTATTCTGTTAAAATATGTGTAGAACATATAATCATTTACTAAGAATTTGCCAGTTATTACAAAAACGAGAGCATCGAAGTAATGCTACTAATTAGATAAACAAAATATCATATTATTGGAAGATACTGTTTGCCTTAACACCTACCTTGTTTCTGAATATTTTAAGACTATGAATTATGAAAATTGTAACTGTTATAACTTCTTGGCCGAGTGGATGCCCAGTTAATGTATGACGTGGTAAGACCGTCAATCAGAGAGCAGCGAATTATCGATTGGAACAGTGACACACGAAAACCGTACAAGCAGCCTAGAGTACGTATAGGTCCTGCTTTCTGTCTAGCCCAGTCAGTTAAGTCCAGAACACCAATAACAACCTCTGCGGTATGAATCATTATATTTCAAACATACTGAGTTTATATACCAAACAGACTGACCACATCGTACCAATAAAATAAAAAATAACATTTGTACAAGATTTAGCCAAATGTGGCTGTGAATGTGGGAGGCAGCAATTAATAGACTAGGGATAACTCAAAAATGGTAAATCGTATAATAATAGTCTATAGGTCAAAGTAAAGCTTATAATAAAAGGAACATGAATATGAATAGTTCAGTTATTTAGCGATTACACGATAAAAAATATATGCATAATGTTGGTTCATAAATGCATCCCAAAGTTACCATTCACTATTGTTAACGGGATATAACAGTAACATGATTCATTTATTTAGTACATGTCAATAAATAACACCGCCTGTAGCACTTCTAGAGGTGAATTTATCCAAAAATATTTAACAAATTCAACTGTAATTATTGATTACATAATTTTGCATGAATTAACTGGCAACCAGTAATCATTGATTCATATTGTACGGCTAAACTTTTACAATAAAATTAGAATCGATCGGATTCATTAAATCATTGAATAGACTAAACATGTAAAGAGGTTGACCACTTATGTAACTACCTTCAGTTTCAAATAAATAACAAATCACTATGATATATCAATCATCACAACCAATACTGTTTCAACTTGAATCTTTATTATTATTAGGAAATAATAACACATGATACATGGCAGGTAATTAGAATAATAGATAAGCAGGTAGATAAAGTAAACCATCTATTTGAAATGCCACAATTTTAGAATAGTATAACACATTTGGTGTCTAATTTTTCCAATGTGAGTGTTCATAAATAATACCATGGTTTACGTAAAAAAACATGATGCAATGTAACTGAGATGAGGTTAATCTTCATCTTGTTTTTTGTTTATTCGTTGTTGAATATTTATTATTATTGGTTTAATATCTGAGAATGGTTGATTAAATTCCGCCTTTAGTTCTTCTAGATTTATTGCCGATCCCAAGCCCACACAAACGAGGAGTGTTAGGCATGCGATCGGAAACCCCATCCCGCAGAAAACAACTTTGCTAAAAAATCACCAACCACATTAAACAAATTAAACCATTTAAACTCTGTCCTGGGACTTGAAGGAAGAATTACGACGACGCCCCATGATTAAAGCCGAGATTCTTCGGAAGTCACGAGAACGATGCCCCTTCCAACAACCAGAGCAACAAGTAACATAGGTACATGGAATGTCCAGGCAATGTGGGGGACCTGGAGGACCAGTCAACTAGCAACGAAATGAGGAAATACAAATTGGCAGAACTCGGAATCAGCGAAACGCAGTGGACACAAGCTGGACAACACAGACTAGATACGAGAGAGATGTTGCTCTACTCCGATCATTTAGAGTAAAATGCTCCACACACTCACGCAGTTGCTCTTATGCTGTACAAAGAAGCACATAAAGCACTGATGGGATGAGAATCTCATGGATCCAGAATCCTCAAAGCATCATTCAAAACAAAGAAGGATGGAATGACGATGAATGTTATCCAATGTTATGTACCATCAATGATAGCAACGACGACGATAAAGATCTGTTCTACTCGAGGCTGTAGTCAATCATAGTGAAGTGCCCAGGAAAGGACCCGACCATTCTAATGGAGACCTAAACGCCAAAGTCGAAATGGACAACATCGGATATGAAGATATAATGGAACGACATGGACCAAGAGAGAGATTTGCAAATTTATGTGCATTCAACAAATTGGTTATAGGTGGCACAATATTCCCACAAAAACGTATGCACATAGCTACATGGATCTCACCTGACCACACTACAGAGAACCAGACTAATCATATTTGCATCAACAAAAAATTCCGAAGGACAATGAAAGACGTGAGAAACAGGAGAGGATCTGATATGGCTTCACATCACTACCTGATTGTGGCCAAGATGAACCTGAAGCTAGAGAAACACTGGACAACTGTGGAAACAACAGTACAAAAGTCCGATACAGTCTTTCTTCAACATAATGACAAACTCAACGAGATCAATGGACCGGATTCCGTAAGGATCGGTTGTGCACAGACCAGCTCACGATTCTATGGATCATCGTTCAATAATCATTTGAGTGCAACTCTTCACAATACATCACATTCATTGAATATGATAAGGCGTTTGACAGCCTGGAGAGTGAGATCTCATGGAAACTTCTTCAACACCATAATTTACCTGAGAAAATCACCAACAACACATGGAATTCATACGACAGGATTCATACAGTGCAATGTGGAACATGGAGGACAGTTGACAGACGCATTTCAAATGAGGACCGGAGTCAGACAAGGCTGTCTACTCTCCCCCTTCCTCTTTCTTCTGGCAGTTGACTAGATTATGAAGACCTCAACACCTGAGGAAAAGCACGGAATACAATGGACAACTTGCATGCAACTAGACGATCTGGATTTCACAAATGACCTGACCATTCTATGCCATACACACCAGCGAATGTAGGTCAAGACAAACAGTGTAGCAGCAGCCACTGTTGCACTAGGCCTCAACATACACAAGTAATAAACCAAGATCCTCAAGTACAACATGACAAACACCAACCCAATCACACTCGATGGAGAAACTCTGGAAGATGTGGAATCTTTCACGTACCTGGGTATCATCATCGATGAACAAGGGAAATCGGATGCAGATGTGAAGACGAGGATTGGCAAAGCAAAAAGAGCATTACTACAGTTGAAGAATAAATGGAACTCAAAACAACTGTCAATCAACATCGAAGTCAGAATCTTCAATACGAATGTCAAGCTAGTCCTACTGTATGGAGCTGATTTGTGGTGAACTACTACAACCATTATCAAGAAGGTACAAGTATTTATAAAGAGTTGTCTACGTGAGATACTCAATATCGGTTGACCGGACACCATGATTGACAGCCTACTGTGGGAGAGAACATACCAGCTTCCAACTGAAGAGAGAATTAGGAAGAGACGTTGGATGTGGATAGGACATACATTGAGGAAATCATCAAACTATATGATGAGGCAAACGCTAACTTGGAATGGTGAAGGGAAACGGAAATATGGAAGGCAGTAAACACAAACTAGGTCAGGAAATGGGAGGAGATATGAAAAGGATGAATGTTAACTGGGAAGAAGTGTAAAGGATTTTCCAGTTGAGAGTTGGATGGATAATGCTGGTGATCTGCCTATGCTCCTTCATGAGGGGTAACAGGATTAAGTAATTACTTGTTAATAAGTGGACAACATATCTCAATCAATACATTCATACTCAGTCTAATGAAGATATATTCAACTGAAACAGCTCAAAGATTTATATATATATATATATATATCTGTTATAGATTCATTACACTCTCTGGGTCAAATACTCTAAATTTTTAGTAAACTATATTCATAACTTTTATGTGGCATGATATTTTTATAATAAAACTTTTATGTGGCATGATATTTTTATAATAAAATGATAACTTTTACTCAGAAAAGTAAATTGTTATTAGAATAATAATTATATTCACGAAAAGAAGAATAAAGTAATGTGGAGTGATATTGTCTGGTCCAATGTTATCTGATTAAATAAAATCACACCATTAGAATATTATATATACATATATATCTGTATTAAGTGAACTTGGAATTATAAAGATCATTTACAAATAATAATGATGTTACTTGGGTTTGTGGGTCTGATAGCCGTCATACGGATTACCTTGACAGAAGGTAACTCTCATTTTTGATGTTTGAAATTGACAATTACAATTAGAGGCTAATTGTATATATATAAACATCTTGATTAAAGTGAAGTTAGATCATTTTTAAGTAGTATTACATTCCGATGATTATAGCATTTAATTTAAATACATGTTGTCTTTCCAGCAGTAAATATTTCGTAAAGGCTTTCTGAGGAAAAATGTAAATTTAGTGTTACGTTGTACTGTAAATTATCGATTAGTTTCAAAGTGATCAAACCAACGGATTTTTGGAGCTGTTCACGCACCAAAATCAAAATGTGGCCTGTTGTAATTCCTTACACAGTTGTTTAAGTCAACTGACTAAAAGAAATCTGGCATTCAATTCTCATGTTCAATACAATACACCACCATTACTTTACTATGTGCTTTAACTGAGTGTTTTTAAGTTAATTAACGCCACGTAAATCATTCCTACTTCTTTTTCTCTGTTTTCTATATTTTCTCATCGGGATTTTGAAACATTAAGCCCACCTGAGTACATTAAACATCAAAAGAACATATGTATTTGATTGTGCTACATTTAAAGTCGATAATGAAGAAAGTCCAGATTCTGATTATAAATATGAATTGGAGGTACCCAGTGATAGAGATTTAACAGTAGTGTCTACTTCGAACAATTTGACTTTGTGTGGCATACCATTGTGTATACCAAAAGTTTTAAAACTTACTATATCTAAGAAGTTGAAGACTGAGACCGGTTTTAGGAAAATATTCAGCGAAGAATTCCAAAAGACTCTAGGTAAGTCTCATTACTGACTGTTCATGTGAGAATATGATTGTAACTACTTTTCATACTTCAATCTACTTTCAGTAATCATTGAAAATAATAAATGATAAACCGTCTACATTGCTTAATGTTTTTGGGTTCCTAATTTCAGGTGCACCTAAGATTTCAGATATCACTTCTGAATTCGATGGTTCACTGTACGCAACACTGCGTTGGAAGCTTCAAGATAGCGATAATTGCAAAGACAAAACGCTGGTATTTTACCTTTATGGAGATACGACAATTATGCAACTAGCTAAGGGAGAAGAAATGCATATTCCTGGTTTAAGACCTGGGCAAACCTACACTGCATATGCTTTCCCAAATCATGTGGACAGTGAAACTATTGTTTACATGAGCGCCCCACATACTTTCACAGTTCGTAAGTCCTAACAGACATTATTATTATCAATTAAATAACAGACTATTTCGTATTTTACGCACATCGATAGAATTTGTTTTGTATGTTTTTGAAATGTGGTCAATTTTTAATCCCCACTTTTCCTTTTGTACTTAAGGTAACTGTACTGGAAAGTAATGATGAGCTTATAGATATAGCCCCAGTCAACGTTCATTACAATATGTTTATGGCTTAAAATGAAAATGAAAATTTGATACTAATATCAACAAATATATCATAACAGCTGCTGAAACTTCCATAAGATTACAATTTCTCGTTTATACTTGTAAATAAGGATCAACAAAATTTCATCAATTAAATCTGCCGAAAGCACCTTTACGCTTACTTTTAGATAACTAGTAGAAGCACGATTTGCGTATGAGCCAGTGTAAGGTTATTTCTCATCATCAAATATTGAAAACCTCAAGCTACTTTGTACTTCAGCGATTAGTGCCAACATCAATGAAGATCGTCGCTTCAATGAAAATTCTTTCAGTTATAAATTGTGATATAAGAATTCAGATCAGATCGTCATGATAATGAGTTTAAATCTTGAGTAAGAGCAAGTATAAATCTAAGAATAAAATTATGGGCACTAAAGAATGAAATGAAAATGTGTTTTTGCATACAAAATAATACCGAATCATACATATACAAAGCACATACAGTAACAACGGCATAATGTTTGAAAAATGGTAGGAATGGCAATGAATCTCTTCATAATTCGCGTCAAAAGTCTGTCTTTAAAGTGATTTTTAAGTTGCAAAAAGTAGGAACTCTTCAGTCGGAAAAGCATATATCATCTAATTTCGTTTTAGCCATAAATGTTAGTTATTTTGACAAGTTTCTACAGGTTATTGATTTAAAATTCTATCCATACAATAGTTCAATCTCTACAAATAAATTACATGAATATGACCAAGACAACACTTAATAAAACTATCTTAATATTATGGAGCATGTCACGTAAACTGAACGAGAATGACAAAAGTAATTGGATATCACCATTAGTCTCTACAGTTATCAACACATTGGTGCATACCAAACTATTCGTTGTTCATGTATACATCTCAAGTCACTCAACAACTACACAAAACAAATTTCATTCACTCAGAATGTGTGTTATTCAGTTATCGACACACATTCAACCAGAACTAACCATCAAAACTCATTCTTATTATTATTATCTCCCATGTCACGTAATCGTTTGTCGTTTCCTTTTCTTATTCACAGCTTAAATATATGCCTCAATAATGGTGATGATGATGATATGGAGCTGGTCGTTTGGACAATCGACAGTTTATCATTATCAAAACTCTCAACATTGTTTAATTAATTTTTGTGTATGTGCAAAACATGTTGTCATTCTCTTATTATTTTAATCATCTGCAATATTTGTTTGCCTTCAACCAAATTATACCAATAAATTGCTAATCTGACAGTAAATGATTTTTCAATAACTTGTTTGGGTATTCGAAAGATATTACACTGATGCGTTCATTTACGCAATCTGATGTAGATATTTAGACGATTGTTATAGACGGAGAGGTTTGTAGTCATTTTAGTATTTGATAATTAATGTCATTCCACTTCGGAACTCGACTGAATTGAGTTAAGACACAAGTGATCTATATTTTCAAGCAGTGAACACGTATCCCACTTACCACTCACTGTGTTTCGTGTCTTTGGAAACCATATAGAGAACGTATACAGTGTCCCTTTATGACACACATTTTACTTTATATCTCACCGGATACTCACACCAAAGTGAGCTAAACAGTAAATAATTATTGTAATAATGAGTTGAAACTATGCGCATAGCCGACAAGATTTCATTGTTAGTTTTGTTTTAATTGTCATGGAATATTTTAAATATTCAGTAATGTTTAATTACATGACCTCTGTGAATAAAGTCTAAACACTTCTAGTTGCAAACAATCTTTTATTCTTTTATCTAATTTTAATTAGAACTGATAGACAACAAAGTCATTTCAACGAAACTATTCAGTGATTGTCTGTTTTGTTTGCTTTCTTCTATATATTCAAAATTGTATGGAAGATACATAAACACGCACTATTTTGTTTATTAAAAGCCAAAAAATGAAGTTGAATAGAATTTCTCTCTTCACTAATTACTTGAGTCTAAAGTAGATTTATGTGTGGTAAATGTAAGGAATGAGTTTAATGAGAATGTTTGTCTGTTAAAGTAATGACGTTATATATAAAAGAGGGTGAGATCTATTGTGATCAATTCGGAATTATTCTCGACGTCGTCTAAGCATGTTTCCCTTCATTTTAATTTAAGTAACGTTATCTACATGATTCGTCTTTCGTATAATTTTAAATACTAACAAGTAGGCACTGGACCTATGAGTGACAATGTTTAGAACTGGAGTTTGCACACAATGAACGTTACTTGGTTATTTGTAGCAACGACATCACAGTGTGAGTTTCAATATCTCAATAAGCACTAGTCTCCTCAATGTTTGTAAATTCTGAGACCAGAACCTATCATTCATAATTTCGTGAAAAATAAAAAGACTTTTCAATTGCGAATGAATTGAAATATTATAGTATGATGTTTACAATGCGAATTCATTTATAGTGCCTAATCATAACTAGGAAAAGTTTTAAGATTGTCAGTTGTCCAACGTTTGAACTATTTAAAAATCTTAGTGAACGATCATCTTGTTGCTTATAGCTTAAGGTTTTGGTTACTTTCTGTATAATAGTAGATTTGTCGTCATCCAGATTTTTCAAATATTTCTGACTTCATTTTCTCCAGCTTTTCAAAAAAGATAATATATCTAGACATAAAATCGAAATCGGGAAAAATTAGACGTCTACATTTCAACCACTAATTTGTGAACTTAATTGAATATTAATGTGTATGAGTTCTAATGACTGTAGTCTTTCTGAATATCCTGGAAATATTCTAAATTTATTATCAGTTGGTTTGACCGGTCAATTATGTTTACAAATTACATACAACGTTTATAAATTGACTATTGTATAAATAATTTAATAGAATTGTTTAGCTTTTTATAATAACTTTTGATAAACAGTATCATTTAAACTAACGGGTTACTAAGAAATATCCAATTTTTTATTCATGTGTTATTTTGATCCACACTAGTTTCATCCATTAGGTTTCAATGTAATTACCAGCATAGTTGCGTCTCTCTCCCGTACACAATACTTTGATGTTAGATGGTTGAAAGAGATGGACAGAAAACCTTGAAACTTAGTTAGATGGTATGCATTTCACTTGCCTAAAAACCACTGATACAACCTTGTTGCTAATATCCTGTTGGCACGAAACTTCGGTTCGGGGATTCTTGCCTTCTGACTAGCACCATTTATCATCAAAACAGTCTGTCGTATAACTTCACTGATTGTTACCCAAACAACTTCTAAAACTACACCATAAACTGTAAAACAAAAGGTTACGCCAACGAATATTATTATTAATAAGCGAGAACAAATCAAATGTTATTTTCAAATATAACCGAGTTGTTTAGAGGCAGACAAAAAATATAGTACATTGAAAATTAAATGAGAGAATTAAGAGAAAATGCTAATGTGACTTAAAAAATAATATGAAGTTTCTGTGTAACCGAGTAGATGGGTTGGTAACCTTGTTGACTGAAGTCAAAAAATTTCATATCCAGGATGCTTTAATATGTCGGACTACTTTTTCAGCATTAAGTAGTGTGAAATAGTATACAAAAAAGCAGCAAAATCCCACCTAAGGCTTCCATGGAGCTCTGTTGGGTAGTAGGGGCAACCTTGCTAGACAAGCTGGGCGGTCAGTGGAGATCAGACTAACCAATTACTCTGCTTCAAACCAGAATAACTGGGTTCCATTCCCGTGAATTTCTAAAAATATCTTGTGGACTGCCCGACGTCTACGCTAATATGTGAAAGTTGTATGACTTTCAGTTTGTGGGGTTTATGTATGCAGGTATATGCAAAGAGTATCCGTGTGGGTTAGCAAAAGTGACTTAAGATGAACAATGCCTTTCCTATGTCCAATAAAATTATTGGCCTAATCCTTCTGGTTGAAGACATAATAAAAAAAGATGGTAGCAACTACTAAGGTGAGGTGACCATTTATCTTCCCTGAAAGAGTGCTCATGCCTATATGTATGTAATGAAGTGTGGAGACAAAAGCCTTTGTACAAGTGATATGCACGTAATGCGTAAGTGACAGTTAGTCTTCTTAAATATTTTTCTAAAGGAATAGTGACCATCTGCCCTCCAAGGTGGTTGAATATAGCCATATGTATTCTATGGAATGGATGAGTGAAAACTTGTATGTTACCGGTGTGAATGTAACGTATATCTGCTCACAGGGTAAGTACACCTATGTGAATGCCAAGGTATGCATGGGTGAAAACGTCTATGTTACTGACATGCATGTAGACTATACCTGTTCCTGGTACGACACCCGTGCTTCAAGACCTGGGGTAACGACTTGCCACAAAATAGCATCCACCTGATGAATTTGTTAGCCTTGAGAAGCGAAAACCATTTCCAGGCAAGCCAACCTTAACACGGCTGGAGCATCGCATAAAAAGGCAGAAAACAGAATAACGTAGGAAATATATTGTTTGGATTGTCAATAATAGGCAGTATTAGGTCTCTGACATATATGATAAGTTTCAAAAAGTACAAATTTGTGGGATACATGTAAGTGCCATAAATTTATTCCTCGATGATAGGCGCTTCCAAGCATTCTTCTAGAATTAAACAACAGTTTGGAAGTTGGATCACGAATTGAGTTTATTTTAAAATGCCAGAATTTTATTTTTTAGCAGGTAGGTTAAGATATATAGACTTGTTTATTCTAAGCACAATAAATTAAAGGATAAAGTAAATACATATACAAAATCCGTGGCGGTATTCTGTGATCAACTAGTGACCGTAAGTAAATCTTGTTTCAAGAGTCTATCATCAACAGTAAACCATTTAACTATGATTCTCTTTATTTGATTTGACGAAATGACGTATAGTAAATAAACTAGAAATGTTTTAACTTGTTCAAATAACTGAAAATATACTTAGAATTCAAATGGTCATAAGCGTACATGTTATTAACAAATAATTAAGTTGAAATTAATATGAACGAATTTTAACGTGTTAACTATACAGGCGGGCTGCTAGAATATCTAGGCTACCTGTTTTTCCCTTACTTAGCTACGCATCTTACCACTTATGAACGAACATAGGCAGATCACCAGCATTATCCATCCAACTCTCAACTGGAAAATCCTTTACACTTCTTCCCAGTTAACATTCATCCTTTTCATATCTCCTCCCATTTCCTGACCTAGTTTGTGTTTACTGCCTTCCATATTTCCGTTTCCCTTCACCATTCCAAGTTAGCGTTTGCCTCATCATATAGTTTGATGATTTCCTCAATGTATGTCCTATCCACATCCAACGTCTCTTCCTAATTCTCT
>NW_017386021.1:88830-272892 GCF_000237925.1 Schistosoma mansoni
CAGATTTTCCCAAGTATGATTAATGAACGATGATCCGTATAAGCGTGAGCTGTTCTGTGCAAAGCCGATCCTTACGGAATCCGGTCCATTGATCTCGTTGAGTTTGTCATTATGTTGAAGAAAGACTGTATCGGACTTTTGTACTGTTGTTTCCACAGTTGTCCAGTGTTTCTCTAGCTTCAGGTTCATCTTGGCCACAATCAGGTAGTGATGTGAAGCCATATCAGATCCTCTCCTGTTTCTCACGTCTTTCATTGTCCTTCGGAATTTTTTGTTGATGCAAATATGATTAGTCTGGTTCTCTGTAGTGTGGTCAGGTGAGATCCATGTAGCTATGTGCATACGTTTTTGTGGGAATATTGTGCCACCTATAACCAATTTGTTGAATGCACATAAATTTGCAAATCTCTCTCTTGGTCCATGTCGTTCCATTATATCTTCATATCCGATGTTGTCCATTTCGACTTTGGCGTTTAGGTCTCCCTTAGAATGGGCGGGTCCTTTCCTGGGCACTTCACTATGATTGACTACAGCCTCGAGTAGAACAGATCTTTATCGTCGTCGTTGCTATCATTGATGGTACATAACATTGGATAACATTCATCGTCATTCCATCCTTCTTTGTTTTGAATGATGCTTTGAGGATTCTGGATCCATGAGATTCTCATCCCATCAGTGCTTTATGTGCTTCTTTGTACAGCATAAGAGCAACTGCGTGAGTGTGTGGAGCATTTTACTCTAAATGATCGGAGTAGAGCAACATCTCTCTCGTATCTAGTCTGTGTTGTCCAGCTTGTGTCCACTGCGTTTCGCTGATTCCGAGTTCTGCCAATTTGTATTTCCTCATTTCGTTGCTAGTTGACTGGTCCTCCAGGTCCCCCACATTGCCTGGACATTCCATGTACCTATGTTACTTGTTGCTCTGGTTGTTGGAAGGGGCATCGTTCTCGTGACTTCCGAAGAATCTCGGCTTTAATCATGGGGCGTCGTCGTAATTCTTCCTTCAAGTCCCAGGACAGAGTTTAAATGGTTTAATTTGTTTAATGTGGTTGGTGATTTTTTAGCAAAGTTGTTTTCTGCGGGATGGGGTTTCCGATCGCATGCCTAACACTCCTCGTTTGTGTGGGCTTGGGATCGGCAATAAATCTAGAAGAACTAAAGGCGGAATTTAATCAACCATTCTCAGATATTAAACCAATAATAATAAATATTCAACAACGAATAAACAAAAAACAAGATGAAGATTAACCTCATCTCAGTTACATTGCATCATGTTTTTTTACGTAAACCATGGTATTATTTATGAACACTCACATTGGAAAAATTAGACACCAAATGTGTTATACTATTCTAAAATTGTGGCATTTCAAATAGATGGTTTACTTTATCTACCTGCTTATCTATTATTCTAATTACCTGCCATGTATCATGTGTTATTATTTCCTAATAATAATAAAGATTCAAGTTGAAACAGTATTGGTTGTGATGATTGATATATCATAGTGATTTGTTATTTATTTGAAACTGAAGGTAGTTACATAAGTGGTCAACCTCTTTACATGTTTAGTCTATTCAATGATTTAATGAATCCGATCGATTCTAATTTTATTGTAAAAGTTTAGCCGTACAATATGAATCAATGATTACTGGTTGCCAGTTAATTCATGCAAAATTATGTAGTCAATAATTACAGTTGAATTTGTTAAATATTTTTGGATAAATTCACTTGTATGATCAATTATCTCAAATGTATCCTATTGTTATCCAAATAAATTGATTCACAAAACAGTCATGATATTACGTGCCAAATCGCACGATTTTACCGACGTTGTATGACACGTTAAATGCAAAATTGAGTATTTAAAAATTTATTCATTGAGGTTTGATAGGAAATCTAACATAATTTTATTAGATTAATTCCATGAATCTAATTATTCATAATGATTAACTTTGGCTCACCGATGAGAAGAATCTTGGGTAACTAGTCTAGATTGATTTGGAATGGAAAGTAATGTTTTAGAATGCTAAGCAAATCTTAAAAAGCCATACTTGATTTTTATTACCTTTTTCTTTGAAAGGACCATCTGCTCAACAACATGTATTGATGTTTATAATCAAAAGTGGAATCCATGTATCAGTCTACAGCCATGTTGAGAGGCTTATTGAGAAGAAAAAACAATCACTTTACGTCAACCGTATTTTTGATTTTTCCATCGAAAAAAACTGTTAACTGTAACGTAGACTTAACCCACCGAAATCCTTTCACGGTGAATGTAACATATTGAATTGTACACAATCTCCAAAATTTAAAATAAGCTACACGATAAAGCTTACTCTTATTGGGTGTTGGTCAAAGTTTCAATAGGATATAAACCAATCACTTAGAAATTGTTTATCGATACATTAAACTACACCCAGATTTGAAAGTGTATCAAGACTAGATTAGCTGACCGAAACAGAATTGAAACATAATTCTAAAACAAATTTAAATCATACTAACACTAAATTTTTAAACAACAAAATAGTGTCATCCTTTTGTTGTTTATATTAAGAATACAGTTTCCATAGATTTCCTTATACAATAATTATCTATGTGTTTAAATAAACATAAATAAATAAATAAGAACTAAAAAGATTCTAAAATAAATAAGCGTTTTTCTATCAAATGAATGGAAAAATTGTATTTACTGTGAATAACTGGATTATTAGTGTTTATACATACAAAAAGACTTGTCCAAAGGTTGTGTATATCAGAGACCCATGTCAATTGAGATACTATTGAAAATCAGGAAGTGTTGAATACTTATTTTTCATCTTAGGATAGGATTTCTTAGTCGTGTGTCTTCAAGATCCCACCAAAGATCAAAGCCAGGATGTTTTGCAATTTTCTTAAATGGGTAAGAAGTATGGTTTGGTGTTTATATCTTTGAATGACTGCATTTTAATAATGTTTATGTAAATCAATCAGTTTATTCACCTAGTCACCCAGTCAAGCAACTTATTTAACGCCAACTGAAGAAACTCACTAGTAAATGAAGTCATAGAATAACTATTAATTGAAGCTTTAATAATAGTCGGTGATCTAAAAACACAGATAACGGTTAATTTTAGTGGAGAATAGGAATACACAATCGAAATTTTTCGAATATAAATCAATGGATATTTTATCCTATAGTGACTACATATGGAACTCACAACAACTGTCAATCAATATCAAAGTCACAATCTTCAATACGAATGTCAAGCTAGTCCTACTGTATGGAGCTGATTTGTGGTGAACTACTACAACCATCATCAAGAAGGTACAAGTATTTATAAAGAGTTGTCTACGTGAGATACTCAATATCGGTTGACCGGACACCATGATTGACAGCCTACTGTGGGAGAGAACATACCAGCTTCCAACTGAAGAGAGAATTAGGAAGAGACGTTGGATGTGGATAGGACATACATTGAGGAAATCATCAAACTATATGATGAGGCAAACGCTAACTTGGAATGGTGAAGGGAAACGGAAATATGGAAGGCAGTAAACACAAACTAGGTCAGGAAATGGGAGGAGATATGAAAAGGATGAATGTTAACTGGGAAGAACTGGCAAGGATTGTCCATTTTTGGGTTGGATGGATAATGCTAGTGATCTGCCTATGCTCCTTCATGAGGGGTAAGAGGCCTAAATAAGTAAGTAAGTAAGTAGATAAGTGTTTACTCATCCATTTACTTACTATAAAATTCAACTACCTTCCATTTCATCTCGTATTATTATCAGAGATTCACATTGATCGTCATTTCAAAGAATTATGAAACGACCGTCTATTTTTATCTTTTGCTTATTTCTTAATAGTATTATGAATCACATCTCATAATCCATCATCAGTAAATAAAGAAAAGTCATTGCAATGACTATGGACAATGATTTCTCACAATTCAATAGTAACTTCCATCGTTAATTAACGTCATTTGGTGAAATATTCGATAAGCAGATTAGTCTGGTTAGCTATAATAAAAGTCTATGGAACAGGTTATGATATTTAATGCGGTAATATTGTGGAGAATGGTTCATCGTGAATAGGTTTTTCTCCATGCGTCGAAAATAGATGGGAAATTATTAAAAACCAAAAAGAGCTAGGTAAAGATCTGTCTTATTCTAGATCTGAACACCTTAGAAGTTCGCATCAATGACATCTTTAGGAATTAAACCTGTCACAAGCAGTGTATTCAAGCTATTAAGTTAGAACTTTATGGTCTTGTAATTCGAATTCAGTCAATATGTGATGACTGTTTATTAGAGCGAATTATGTTAATTTTGTCGATACTTATATTAGGCAGTGAACGCACTACCTTAATTCTTAACTGTCCGGTATGTTAATGAGAATCTTATGGACAATATTATTTGAATTCTATGTGATTAACTGATTTCTTTAAATAAGACACATTCTATTATGAGTTACTATAGTATGAAATTAATTATTTTTCTAGTTTGAACGGTCATCTGTGGTCAGTTGTATTTTAGTCATCGTTCATCGTTTACTCTTAAGATAAATTAATTTGTTCATGCACGCCAATAGGACTATCCATAGAGTAAAGAATAATTATTGAAATTTAATAAATCGAACTTGTTTGAAAAGTGATATATATATATATATATATATATATATATATATATATATATATTGGTTGTGTGGTGTTCAGCAAAACAATACCATTTTCTATAATCGAATATAAATTAACCATTCAAGCATATGTATAAACAGATGTCAGTAAATAGTGTGCAAATAGTCTTAATATTCTCCCCTGTGTGTGTGTTTATTTTACTTAGGCCAATAAGAAACACTGAACAGAGTGATCATTCCATTAGACATGAAGCCAAAATAACTGACTCATTCATGTGCATTTTTAAGTGTAGGTGTAGTTATTGCCAAACTATCTACAGTTTAAGCGGTTCAATTCTATGAAAAGTTTTTGTTTAATAGGATTGCATGAAACAAATCTCATTAATTATTACAACGTAACTTCATTTAACATATCAAATGAATGAAAGGTGCAAGTTAACTGAGATACCTTCATCTTCAAAACAGATTTAACACCACAAACACTCGAAAGAAAATCACAGATGTTCTTTAACTTTATAGGAATAGAGTCTTTACTCGAAAAAATTAAAATCAACTAATGGTAAGGTGTTGATTTACACATCAAGCATAAATTTAAGTCTTTGAAATAATAATAAAAGTCAACTAATAGTTTATTTTTTATTTAAATCTATCCATCAGTACAATAATGAAACAACTACTACTGGCTACGTATAACGTCCAATGTATATCTTTAATTTAACTTCATGAATTCATCATCACAACGTTGAATATTCATTTATAAGTGCTAACATGTAGGATACAAATAAACAATTAACTGGCACAACAAGTGTCAATATCATGCTTAAAAATAAGATGACCGTAATCAATGTAAGTGAAAGGAAGAGACTTTTGCAAGTAAATGGACAGAGTTCAATGGTAAATACTGGTGAGTGGCCTATTTTCCCGCACGGGGGGTAACAGGCGTAAGTAAGTAAGTGTTATTCATTTCAGATAAAGAGGTAGGCAAGACTTTAAAATCATCGCCTCAATCATTGAAACCTAATCATCTGGAGTTCTTAGTAAAACAATGAAAATAACCAAAGATGACATTATCAATAATAGAAATTTATATGGGAATATAGGAAAAAGCATAATCGAAATTAGTAGTCCTTCAGTATCACAAATCTTGAAGACACTTTCCAAAGTATCTTTAAAACCAAATAACTTAGATGAAAATACTATGTATAAGTCTCTAAAAATAATAAAATATATCTTTCATAAAACTTATGTTTATCACAGGAAAAATGACTACTTTAATTTCATGAAGTAAAATAAATGGTTAAATTCAGAAAATCCACATTGATCGATCACTGAGTAGTGCCCATTGTCAATATTTCGCTGAATTATCAGTTCATTCAAGATCGTAGGTACACTTTGTTGTCCAGTCCAATTAGGCTGAAACCTAAATTTCATGCAGTCGGTTTAATTTACGAATTTGAATCAAGCGAAAACAACAATTGAGGCAGAATAATATGAATTCATCTTATTTCGTGGTTTCTCATTAGCCGCTTACAACCCTATGTGTATTAAAATATAACATTCATTTACGATATAATGCCAAACGACTGTCAGTGAAGACTGAAAGAATTAAAATAACTAAGATTTCCTGTTTATCATATTCAGTCAACATCAGAGTCAGAGAAAGTATAACCTCAAAACCTGATGATCTTCACACCTAAGAGCCAGTAATGATTTTGAATCAGTTGAGAGGAAATACTTGTTGGCACCCTATGTATCATCTATAGTAACATGCAAAACAAAAGTTAAAACATTTATATACTTTCTAATCAATAACAAAAAAAACATGCATCAAAAATTGTATCATTTGGCGCGAACTTCTATGTGCAGTAACATTTGTATCTAATCACATTACAACCAATTGACAATAATAAAAAGGTGGATTTGTACTATATGGATGAATTGATCTGATGTCATACAGTTGTTAACTATTAATTACCATCCGTATTTATGCGAAAATAGTTATTAAATTTGTTAGAAATTGTTATAACGTGTGATTGAGTGTGTTAATATATGAACGTGCTGATTCCCGCCAATGAAAGAAGAGAGAATTGTCGATCGGAACAATGATACATAAAATCGTACTAGCAGTCTTGAGTGCATGTCGGCCCTGCTATCAGCCTAGCCCAGCCAGTTAAGTCCAGAACACCAATAACAGCCTCGGCAATATGAATCATTATTCACAAACATACTGGGTTTATATACCAAGCATACTAACCACATCGTGCCATAAAATAGAAAATAACATTTGTACAATAATTGACCAAATGTGGCTGTAAATAGGGGGAAAGTAATCAATAATAATAGTTCGAAGGTCAAAGTGAAGCCAATGATATGAGGAACACGAATATGATTAGGTCAGTTATTTAACAACTATACAATAGGAAATATACATATTCCATTGGTCCATAAATAGTCCTCAGAGTTACCATTCATAATTCACCAGGGGATATAACAGAAATAATAGAACATTAAAGTAAATACTTGATTTATTATCACAGTTGAAATAACAAGTCGATCAAAGCTAGACCACCACTGCAAACCTGGAAGCGCTGGATGGCCGTTTCGTCCTGGTATAGGACTTCTTATCAGTGCACATCCACGATCCCGCACACTGGGTCCAGTGCATCCATATTTTTAGTGGTTATCTAGGTTAGATTGACTCGAGATTTCAACTGTAAAAGTAATACAATCTCCACAAATGCCCGATAGTAAATTAACTTAATAATTATCACAGTTACCTATTCATCATTGTGATCTTTTGTTCGTCCTGATAACCGTTACTCGATAACGCCCAAACGGTGTATAAATCAGAAGGCGAATACGAAGTGTTGATTGCGTTTATTTTTGGACCACAAAACGTTAAGCAAGCATAAAAGAGTAGTGCCGTAAAGCAAGCGAGTGAGCGCTCGAATCGAATGAGCGAGCAAGAGATCGATTGATCGAGTCAGCGAGTAAGCGAGTATATATATATATATATATATATACAAATGGAAATGAGATTAATAGTAAGGCTAGCAGAATTAATACATGCGTAGGCAGTAAGCAATGCTCAAGCGTACATTATAAAGGTACAATAGTTTAGATGGATTGTTATTGTGTGAATGAATCTGTCCATTAAATAAGTTAACAAAAGGCTTAACGAAATTAGATATTAACAGACTGAACTGTACGTGAGCTGCTATATATTATTATTATTACTATTATTATTCTTTATTATCACATTAATGAATAACCAGGCAGTTTTCCAAAACCTTGGATTGTAAAAAATAGAGCGTATTTCTTCCAATTATGTTGTATGTTTAATACGAAATAAAAAAACAGATCAGAGTAGATATTATGCAGCAGTAGTATGTCTGGGTTGACTTGATACGTTTAGAGATTACTCACAAAACTATTCTCTAAATCCTAACTGGATGGAATTGTAATAGACTATATGAATATGTATTGGTGAGCGGAAACTAATATTCGTATAGTAAATATTTAACCAAAATTATATGAATATTAGTTGAGTGTCGGTTACAAAATCCATAGATAAAGTCGAAATTAAACGTCAGAGAATAGCCAATCGATATTCAATCCTGTACATTGTGATATACACAAGTTGAAATGAAAAAAAACAACAATGTTGTATTTCGAAAGTATAATTTGATACATAAAATTATACCAGACTGATCACAAAATCTTAAGAACTCGTTTCAATATTCTCGGTGGTGAAATTTCCTAGAAGTCTTATGAATGCATTTATTCAGTCATAACTTTAGCATTCAACGGACTATTCATTCAACTGTCTATCTTCAACTAGTTAAGTGAGTATTTAGTTATATCGTTTGATATAAATAAAAACCATTGAAATATCAGTGTCTTATATTTTATACTTAAGTTGAGGTAGAATAGTATTATTTCTAACCTGACCACGCCTATAACACATAAGTTTATATATAATTTGTCTCATATATTCCTTACAAACTAAAACGTGAATAACCTGTAACGTTGAGACTTATTTTATTAACAGTAAACAAAGGCTAAACAAAAAATATTTCTCACTACTAATCAGACATATGCTAAAAAATATGGCTTAAATAAGAGTTTAAAACGTAAGATAGATATTCTACCAATCGTATCGTCTGGTAAACTCTGAATGTAAAACCTTTTACCAATTTACTTCATTATGTTTCATTTTGTTTTGTGTAATCCCATACATTTTGATATCTGACCTTTTAATAGACTGGATTAAATATGAAAACTTCCTTTTTGTTTCGTTTAGCAAATTTTTGATAGTGTAGTAATCCGAATTAGTTTGTATCCCACCAGAGTTTTGATCTGTTGTGTTTTGAAAAAAACCAAATTCCTACAGATATTGATGTGGAACAACTTACGAGTGTTAGAAGTTATACACCGAAAATATTACGCTACAAGTCAAATAACTTTACTTAATACTGAAATATCTTAGGATGTCATCTTCCATCTATCACACCATCTGCCTTCTGTGAAACATTTTCTTGGAATTTTTACTGACGAACAATAAGCAATAGCAGCTGTTATTGTCAATTTCTAACTTATGATTACTAAGGCCGATAACTGAAGCGAACGAGCTCCAAACAAGACGAAACATGTGTTCCTAGTTCCACTACAAGCCACAGTCTATGTGTTCTGACAGCTTGGACCAAAATGACTTCATTGAAATGATCTCCTCATTATATACAAATGCCCTGGTACTGTCGAGTGTGTGTGGGGGCCCACCCTCTCTCTCGAAATGCTCTCACACAGTCACGCGTATATAGCCTCTGCCAGGGAAGTCCTACTCACTGCCTTCTCGTGGCGGGGGTGTTGTTTACGAAGTTGAGGGGACGAAAAGTGAATGTCCGCTGCTTTAACCAGGTTGGTGGACACGGAAAGTCCACCTAGGGGAGTTGGAAAACCCCAATTCCAAACCAGCGGTGCACATGGGCTCCAGGATACTGAGGGAACAAATGGCGTATGAACCAATCGCTGTTCACCAGCCACCATAGGACTGCATCTTCTTACGATGCTCCACTGTCTTGTGGATCAGACCTTTAGGTCGAAGGCTTGGGGTGTGGCCTCCTAAGAAAACCACCTGCTTCGGTCTGGGCACCCGGACAGTATCATAGCTCTCATACAATTAAATGAAATGAAAAAATTTTTTCGTGGCGCATATATATCGTGTGCCCACGTGAACCAATATTTATGTGTTCAAATAATAAATAAATAAATAACAGAGATTGGTCGAAATTCAGCCCACCCTAATGATGATCTCAATTATAAGTATTCAAGATTACACTCGCTCGTTCACTTGTTGAACTAGGTTTTCTCACTGATTGCGTAAATCTCTTCTGATAAATCAATAATTTATTTTAGCAAGTACAAACAGACATGTTTCTCACTTACTCTTAATTCTTTTATTTGACACCTGTATCTTGTCAATTACCTCTTAAGCTTTTTCAGATTGTTTTTTTTTTCAACGGTATCAGACTATTGTACTATGAAGTAAGTTGATTAAAAAAGTGAATTACCTGTTTTATTTACTCTTCAAATTCTATTTGGTTTGACGAAAAATCTCATGAACAATAGTCTGCTACTCAAGAAGAAAGATTTCTCTCTGTTGATTAAAGCTATTATCAATAATGGGAAACTGTCGACTCAGTGAAAAATTAATCTTTGATTGTTGTACATTTTAGTATTTTAAAATTAAGCTACAGTAAACATTATTCGTATAAATCACTGTTTACACTTCATTCATGAAAGTGTCCATTCAACTGCATTTCATTCAGAACCAAGTAATCTTTAAAAAAAATAGAATATTCGTAAAGTTAGTTCTTTTTATCAGCAATTTTTGCACTGGTATGTTGGATAATTCAGTAAATGATGGAATAAAATTTGAAGAAATTTATTATTAAAAATCTATTTACCTGATTGAATGTAATTCATTCTTGATTCTGTTATCATAATATTTTATAAAATAATTTATTTTTAAATGGCACTGACAAACTGGATCGATTTCTGCAAAACATCTTGACAGCAATCTAATTGGGTGCTAAGTATTGACTTGCTTAGAAATGTGTTCAAAAGATTCAAATATGTTAAGTTGTCGCTGGTGAAGCCTATCGGAAGTTGAACAGTGATTACCGATTGAAGTGGATTATTATCATGCTATGTTAAGGAGCGATTGAAGTTTGGAATGTGGATGAATGAATATCGGTTCAGTGGTTTAAAGACATGGGGTTAGATCCTTGTTACGGTCGTAGGTTAACTGTACTCCAAAGTCGAATACTAAGTAAGACAAAACACCTTCCAAATCATCACCACCGTTCAATACTACCATAACTGATACCAATTGGTGACAAATATCGCCTTCAGATAAAACTGGTGTCAACGATATATTTAAGGACGAATGACGTTATAGTTGAATAAGTAAAATATTACGCCAAGTCAGTCAAATTGTTCCCATAACATGCTGCATGTCCAGATTAATGTTTATCAATAGAATACAAAATACACATTATTATAAGATCTGAGCAAAAATTTGACTAAAGTAAGAGCAACGAAAGTAGCAGAATAACATAAATTCATTTTCGTGGTTTCTGTTGTAAGCATCTGAGGTGAAACCACGAAAAAATTGAATTCATGTTATTTTATCACGTATGTTGTTCATGCCTTAGTCAAAGTTTTCAGTGAAAAAAATGTTTTAAAATAGAACATTATCCAAGATGATCAGTTCATTAAGTCATTTAATTTTCGGTCAAAACTAAATGAAAAAAAGATTTTAAGTGAGATTCCTATGTAAATATGAAGTAAAAAAATGATTAAAGTCAACTAATAGTGTGCTCATGTATACAAATTGATCATTACTATCTGATTACCTTAGCGTATATTCTGAATAGCATTTTATGCTTTTGATTACCTCATTTCCATTGATTGTAACTCATATTGATTATTTTACAACTTGGTTAAGTTTGGCAACATATAATTGCTAATGTATTCAGTGAAAGTAACATTGCGTTGACCAGTGAGGAAGGACAAACAGACACTCAATTTGTGTAACACTATTAAGGCGACCATATTTAATATTGCGGTTTCCTGTCTATTACTGAATTTTTCTTCGATTTCACTATGACTCTATGTGAAATGCCAGTACTTGTGTTAAGTAATTTACTGTCTGGTTTTTTATCTGTTCTTTGGTGTTGGTTGCAAATTGCGTAGTTCAATAAAACGTGATTCAGTATGTATCTAGTATATTAAGCCGTAACATTAATAAATGTGACCATTTAATACTCAGAATATACTCTGAACGTATTCAAATCTTTTATAAAATAGATAACGATAACCTGTTTCGTTCAAACTTAATTAAAATGCGTTTTATTCAATGAAGAAACTGACTGAACAGGCTACATCAAATAATGTGTTAACTCTGTTTATCATTATTATTATTACTTTTCATACCGGTGGAAAACTTATTTTACTCATTGAAATCAATTATAATTATTGTTTATTCAGGGAAAGAATGCCATTTCAATTTAAGGAAAAACAACTAAACAATTGAGAGATAATACTAACAATAACAAGAACGATCATTATAAGAATAGTGGTTGGTTTAAATTTGTATATTCATTGTGTTTGTTTATTTGCATCCTAGTTTCAGTGAATTGATAATACGAAGAAATAAGTCTTTGAATATGTATTTAAGGACAAGTATTGTATACAACTTTATTAAGTCGTAGTAGTAGTAATAGTAATAGTAAAAGTAGTGTAAATATTACACGCTGTGAATACGTTGTGGAGGCTTGAAAAAAATTCTGTAGATTAAAAGATTAATTAATAAACAGGTCACAACATAGTGAGGAGAAAGACTAAATCTCTAACAGAAAAGATTGTGAATAATATGCACACAATGAATTAATGTCATGTGATAAAGTTTATTGTTAACTTCAGATTGTGAATTTAACTTACTTGATGAATAAGTATTTGATGTGAATTTCATGTTTTCTGTCATAAATTGCTATCAATGAAAACTGAAGCGTTTTAATTGGCTGTCAATTCGACCTGTAGGACGTCTTATTTATGTGAAATGTCGAAAGTCCCTAATTTTGGTTCTGCCAGCAATCGAATCCTATCCATTTATGTCTTGCGGTGAGCGGGTTTTATTTATAACTTGCAGTTAGTATACAACTGTTTATATACTCAACTTGAATCACTTCTTAATACAGCGTGACATGCGTCTGTTCACACATTAAAAATTATAACTCTTTATGTAGATTAGAGGTTACATCTGAAAACTCTGAAGTATATTCATCAGTTTTTCACCATTGTACGAATGAGATTAAAATTCATATTTCTGACCCATTGTATATGTGTTGTAGTTAATGTAAAAGGTGAATGTAGACAGCAATCATATTTTTCACAGACAAAAGTAACTAATGTAGTAGAATTTAATAATTATTACTGATAAAATTCCATCAGCAATGTTGTACTACGCTCACTTTACCAAGTTGTTGAATTCAAATCTTATTGTGAAAATCAACCTTGAAATGCAGGCAAATCCAAATGATGAGTCTTGAATGGGATAGAAGGAGTTTTCTTAACTTCAAATTTATTAGTTCTTGAAACCATAATCATCACTTACAATCAGTAACTTCATGTGAACATCTAATTTATTATAAATGTCAATATAATTTGGAAATTGTCAGTAAAGCAACGTTGTTAGAACAGACCACTTTTGTAATTACAGATTTCATTTCTGAGATCAATACTTTGCATTTTAATTGCTCTTTATCTTCAGTAATTCCTACTATAAACTTCACAGTTACATTTTATGGTTGCTCGTAAGAATCCTTGTTCACACGATCCGTGTAATGAATATGATACCTAAAAATATCTTATTTAAATCTGTGCATCCGTATTCTTATTTGATAATTTACTTAAAGTTTTTATAATTTTAAATTTTCTTTCATAATACAACAACATCAACCAGAGAAAAAGACAATTGCATAATGATTAGTCGAAATACCTCAACAGTGGACACTCTTTATCGGTAATGAAATCGATTCAATAATAAAAATCTAATTCAAAGTATCATCAGCTTATAGATGTTTATCAACAAATTTTTGTGCAGACGTAATAAATGCAAATCGATTGAATAGAAATTAATCTGTCTGGACTAAAATAACACTGCAACACAGACCACTGAAGTGAATAGTAAGTAAAATCTTACTGATAGTTGACGAAGGACAAATAAAAAAGGTAGTAGAAGTACCAGAAGTAGTAGTAGTAGTAATAATGGCAGTAATAGTAATGGTGTATTGAAAGAAACATCGGTGATCACGTTTAGCAACGACTTACAGGGTTATTTGGTAAAAAAGAAAAACCATACTCCAATTTTTCATTCGCAAAATGTTCAATAATTGTTTCAGACTTCATTGTTCCTGCATTTCCATACTAATTACTTTCTGTTCCCGTCCTTTTCTCTTCTATCTTCTGATCCCAGGGATTCTATTCCTGATTAAAGTTATATACTACTTATATCGACGTAAGTGGCACACACCACAGTAGTAGTAGTTTTAGTAGTGTGAGTAATAGTATCAGTAATAGTAATAATAACTATACATTATAGTTAAAAAAAACCAAATGTACTCAAATTTCATAATGAATGTTGACATTCATGTTTATGATTGGTTTTCGATTTCCTCCGAAATAAACCGTTAAAGATTTCTATTGTCAAAGAAACACTGAAACATGCAGAAGCTTAACGCAATTTGTGTTAAGGTACATAATTTATGGATAATTAAAGCTTGATGATGATACATATGGTTGAAGACAACTTTTAATCATATACAAAATATATAGATACTTTTAACTTCGAATGAATATAATTACTCAGTTAGTTGAGTATTGATTCAGGGGTTCGGAAATGAAATGTTTTTAACTGAGAATCGTATGTTTCCGATATTCTCTCTCTGTGTCTATATCTTCTGAAGAAGACATACTTTTGACTACGATTTAAACAATTAAGTTACACTAATCCACTTTTTTCTTCGTAGCCATAGTTTTTCTAAACAATAAACAATAGTTTCTCTGAAGATTTATTAGTAGACAAAGCTTCGAGCATTTAATTTAGGATAAAAAGAAAGTCGGCATAGTTGAAGAACAAGGAAACGAAGAGAAGAAAGCTTCTTCAACTATTGTTAAACATTAATAGTGACTCGAGAAAGAGTTTGCCGACACCAACAGGAAACCAGGTTTAATAGCAAACAATGTTACACCACATAAATATTTTACCTAAAACTGTTAAACTAGGAAATGAAGAAGTAAAAGTGACAATGAACTAATGAATGAAATTATAAATGACAAAATATATACGAGGAAATTGAAGTTCAATATAGAGTATTTTGTCACTAAAGCGTAGTTAACAGTATTTTCTAAAAATCTCATTGCTTCACTATACTTTCATGACAAAGTTTTAAAAACACTAAACAAAAACACATAAGTTATGTTATTACCACATACTATTCGTGAAGATTGTTGAATTTTTTGGTAATATCACTGACCAGTCTTAGTTAAATAACTATTGAAAGACAGGAATTACCAAACAACGTTACCCTCCTGATATAGGATTCCTCATTAATGTACAACCACTACTTCACCAAGGGTCGAATCCAGAAGCTTCGGGTCTGTAAGTTCAGAGATGCTGGTTTTTCGATGGTTGTTTAATAAAGACCAATCCATGTTGTTACCTAAAAAGTATATGATGACAATTTTTTCATAATATATCACCATCTAAAAGTCTATCGAAATCAATATAAATAATAATATTGTGTCTTTAAAAACTTATTTTACAAAAGTGATACTGGATTTTGGTCATAATACAAAGACGTAAATTAGTGAAAATTATGAAAGAAAGAAATATTAATCATTCAGTAACATATCATTGTTTTTGAGAACACAGAAAAAAGACAAGATTTGTAAAAAGAAATCATTAACAAAATCAATATAAAACTAAATCAGTTATGCTATCATCAGTGATACTAATAAACGTGAACGGAGATACACTAACCGCTATGCAACTTTAGTGGTATTTTTCGATCTTATGGTAACTCTTAACTGCATTGATTGATGTGTCCTGTGAGACGTTTCTACTTGGACACTTCTGAATAAGTTATGGCTAACTATCATCATAATTAATGACAGAAAGTGATGTTCGTCAAGGTTACCTACTCCCCCCATTATTGTTTTACTTTGTTGTGGTAATTTTTTAGGAGATATTAATTTCACCTCTTGACTTTTCTGTGACTAATTTCCTACCAGAATTTGTTGATATGATACAACAACTTGGACAGCTCAACATGTTTACTCGGTTCTGAGTTCCTTATGACTGATTGTCTGACATAATCATTGTCTTTATGTTCAAAATGATAATACTGTCATCTGAAAATTTCAATGATTTATGATCACGAAGACAAATGATTTTCCTCCATACCAATTTCATATCATTTCTTTTAGTTACTGTCTATTTTACTGTCTCAGAACACTATTGATTTCAGTGGTCACTACTTCTTACTGTAAATCTGATAAATTCATTGTTTAGTTACTCATAAGTTAACAAGTAATATTATTTTTAAACTATATGGGTGGGCGCATTTATGATTATTTGTGGTCCAGAAATAATTAACAATGATGAAACATTACAATACTGTTAGTTTGAACAAATTATGCATTTTAAACAAGGCGAACAAATAAACTAAGATTAAGAAACGGTTTTAAATCAAAATATAAATGATGAAATATAAAAATGAACACTAATTAACTCGTCAAAGACTAATTTAAATAAAGGGACTAACTGAAAAGTAGGGATTACTGAACTCCTATTTCTTCCTATATTAGTACTCCTCAGATGTGTGCTCAAATTACTTCAATATGGATTGACCTAAAAACCCTCAGGTCACCTCTGAAATGCTTGATAAATAGCTCTATTAAGTTGGTGACTAATTATAAGCAGTTCTGGCCTTAAACAACCCTTAATGTAGCTTGGTGATCGTCAAATTCCATTGATCATGAATGTTTCAATGAAGACACGTCTGAACACTAATAATGACAACTTAACTAGTCATTCATGAGCTAACTATTATACTTAAGATGAAGAGAAGAATTCTTCAATTTCCGTTATCAGAATGAAAGCACCATCCACTACTCTCTGTTTTACCATGGTCTATCCAACTGGGATCAATTAGTATTGAATACCTTCAGTCAATTAAAAATGAACTGGAAAAAGCCACTTATTGAAAATAATCAATCCATAAATTAATTAAAATCACTTCATTTAGTTTCACGATAGAAAAGTTAACGCATATGATTAAGTGGCTTGTGTAGTTTTGTATCTAACCGAAAATTGACATGAACATATATATATATATATATATATATATATATATATATAACAATTGATTGTCAGGTCAAAAACTAGCCTAGAATTTAAAATTTGCATAAATAATCATATTCAACTTACAAAGTTTGATACTAAATTTTATGTATTAGCTACATATCAGTTCTATCAATAAATGCAGTAAAAAGAAATGTTACACATCGAATCACATCAAACCAGACGACCAGTTTTCTCCCACTACATTGAAAGCCATCGGAAGAGTTCACATCTGTGCTAATATTTTCAAAAAACTTAATCAGCAATTAATAATCTTGTAGTAAGAGAGACAATTGTTGGGTAAATGCTTGGTTTATAATTAAACACTTTGTTAATAAGTTATTCCAATCAAAAACCAAACGTCTCGTTTTCATTTTCAACGTCTTGAAAGCACATACTTTTAAACATGTTTGAGGCTTGTTACAAAGGAATCACTATGTTATGGTTTGCTATGATGATATATTATCATTTGATTGCTGTACTCATATATTAAGAAGAAACAATCAGGTGGGAGCAACCAGTTTATTGTTTAATACAAAATTACAAAATATCTTAGTAAAATGTGAAAACCATACATTAAACACTTCATTTGCAAATCATTCATCAATTGTCTCAATATTCATCGTTCCTCCATTCCTGTTATTATTACAATTACTATCTGTTTGCATTCGTGTTCTCCTTAATTTAATCTTGGCAAGCTTCTGCTTCCAGACATTCCACTTCTGATTGCTGTTACATACTAATTATGTCGACAGACATAAGTAGCATACACCACAGTAGTGGTCGATGAATTCGTTCATGAGTCACTCTCTTGTATTTTGATTGTACTAGATTTAACATTGATAAAAATACTTTGTGAATAATTACAATTTTATTTTATTTTCAAAATATTCAAATAACTTTCAGGTATACATCCTTTTGAATAGTTGTGTTGATGTTTCTCATTATTAAGCGAAAACTTGAATTTCTTCCAAATAAACATCATAATAATCATACTTGGCATGTGACTAGCAGTAAAAATTTAGTTTGAGACTTATTGGCTGATTGTACATGTATCTCAACACTCATGTTAACACCAAGATCCGAACTCAGTACCTTTCACTAAAAGCGCCTTATCAATATAGCCATTGGGCTTTTCAATATGTCTAGGATACATATACGGCACCAGAGACTGATTAATTGTGGTCCCAAGTATAGACGACAGGTAATTGCAAACCCGTTTTTAATCATACTGACCACTTTTCATAACAAATGTCAAAGAACACACTGCTGGTGTGCGGTCTATGCTCCTCTACGACGGATAAAAGACGTACTAACAATGACTGATCAATGTAAAATAGAAACAAATAAATCAAAGAAAATTTACAATTAGAACAGAAGTTCCTGAGTATTAGTTTACATGAGATCTAAATAAATGAACAAGATTTCATTAGTTGTTGAAGAGCTAAAACAAACCATAAGAACCTGGAGTCCTGCTTGAATATCTAAGCTACATGTTCCTGACATGTAGATATTTTAACAAAGTTATCTGCATTTTGTTTAACACATCATGTTTATTAATCGCATAACCTATTCAGGAGCGTTTATGAAAAGTTTACGACCTTTCTCTGTACAAGCCGCAAAATGTACAATCGCAGACATCGTAGTGGCTGTCAGTATGCAAAATTGTTAAAATGAGAAACGAATCCTTAAAAGCAAATATCATTCCATTTTATTTAAACACTATTTAATTGTAGATGCATTTTGTTATGACTGGTGGTCGAATGTTATAACTGCGTCGCCAATTATTACATCAGGTCATCGCTAATTGCTATGTCGGAATCGCTTATTACGTATAACCTGTAAAGCGAGAAACCACCACAATTCCGACAATGCAAAAGTAAGATCGCAAACATGGGAACAAGTGAAGATTTTTTACCGCAAAACATGACGACCGTAGTCTATTATTAGTTAGGATGAAATCATATACATGAAGAGTATTCAGAGTTAAGATAAATCACATGTTGCGTGTCATGCTGAGCATAGTTCATCTAAAATTAATACAAGAATATCGTATGCTCCTGAGTGCCCTGTTAACGTATGACGTGATGATTCCCGCCAATTAGAGAGCAGTGATTTTATTGATCGACCCAATGACACGCGAAATCAGTACGAACAGTCTTGAGCACTTATCAGTCCTGCCTTCTCTCTAGCTCACCCAATTAAGTCCAGAACACCAATAACAGCCTCTACAATATGAATCATTATTCTCAAACATACTGGGTTTATATACCAAGGCAAACTGACCACATCGTACCATGAAATAGAAAATAATATATGTACAAGATTCGGTCAAATGTGGCTGTGAATATGGGGAACAGTAATTAATAGACTGGGTATAACTCAGGAATGGTAAATAGTAGAGTAATAGTCTATGGGTCATAATAAAGCTCATAATAAAAGGAGCATGAATATGAATAGTTAAGTTACTTAACAATAATACAATAGGAAATATACATATCATATTGGTCCATAATTAGTTCCCAAAGTTACCATTCATAATTCTCTTCGGGATATAACAGTATGTTATTACCGAAAAAAATATCACTTACTTACGCCTGTTACCCCTTGTTGAGGAGTATAGGCCAGTATTCTCCATTCAACCCTGTCCTGGGCAATCCATTCCAATTCCTTCCAGTTGTTATTCATCCGTTTCATATCCGCTTCAATCTACCGGCGTAATGTGTTCTTCGGCCTTCCTCTTTTCCGCTTCCTTTCAGGAATAAAATACCACACTGGAAAACAAAACAATACACTGAGTAATCGTCATATTGAATTAAAACAGAATTAATGTTGAATAAAAATGACAACGAGTAAAAGAATGTGATTTTGCTTTTTAATCTCATCATATCACAATAAAATTTCATATTTCGTTCAGTGTATTAGCTTATTACTCGTTACGTCATAATTTCCATTTACTTTATATATCTCAATTATTATCATTTATTATTGTTGAAAAATAATTTAACATGAGAAATCAATACAAACCTTATTACTATGTTCCTCGTTTATCAGTCTATTAGTCTACTAATCTATCTACTGTGTTTCCTACCCACTTAATATTTACTGACAATTATCAATTTGAGGTTTTTTTTGTGAGAGCGTGACTTAAGGAAAAAGAGCTAACAAAAAAATTGTATTATTCTTTAAAATTAAAATTTGTCTTCAACTTTTTTTTTAGTGGCAAGTATTCACAAAAAATAATCGAATCGAAATTTCGACAGTTAGAATAATAAAAGAAATCAATGTTCTAGTTTCTTTTGCTTTAACTAACAATTCAATACAAGGACTGATGGTAAAACAGGAATGTTCACTACTAAAGAACAATCACGTTCAGAAGGAATGAATATTCTAGAAAAGAAAAATCATGTGAAAAGAAAGTTAAGACAAATATACTTGTAGAGATATATTAGATAAAAATGAAAAATGTCGGTAATCTTCAACGGTGAAGAAACTACTCCAAATTTTCTCTCATTCTAAGTTTACAAGCTAATTAATAAATAGTTAATGGCTACACATAATAAACATAAACGGAACTGCATACATCTGTAAAATGATATACTGTGATGTATGGGTTTCAAAGGTTATCATTATTATTACTGAAACTGTAGTGAACCGTTAAATTTTTCTTTGGCAGTGTTAAATATATTTTTGTAGCTGCAATGTAAGACGTTTTATGATTTAAATTTAAGGCAGAAGTCTAGACAAAAGGTTCATGTGCTTAATTTTACGTTTGAATGTCCAACATGTCGTTGAAATCTTACTCGAGTTTATGTGAACTAGAATCCGGACATTCTCATCTTAATACAACTGAATTGTCTAGCAGCATAGAGTTTAACCTGACACTTTTTTCGTTTATCTAGTCGGATCAACCTGTCACTATTCTATGTCGTAAATCAATACATATCACATGATCACAAACTGACACCTATTAGACTAAGTGATCGAGCCAATCTGTGTGAATGACTCATACTGAATAGGTAAGAGAGCAAGAATAGATAAAAAAGAGTGACAAATACACTATTTATATTTCAGTGATTCATAGAATATCAATAATATTATATTTTCATGGTAATGATCTAGAGCTAGAGCACTCTTCTCAGTTAGCCAGTTAATCAATCATAATCAATAAAGAGCCAAGTGAAAATACGGGTTATCCAAAATTGATGTATCACGACAGCACAATAGTAATGTTGAAGATTAAACATTAAGAAAAAGATTAGTAATGACAAAAGGAAAAGATATGTGGAACTCAAAATCCTATGAACTTCCTTCTTTTCTTTGTGATTGTTCAAGGGTAAATGACCTCTGTGGATTAAGGGCCCATAACTAAGGATCCCTTTTCAAGACGTATCCAAATCAATGTTGATAAAAAAAACTTATTTTCAATTTTCAGTATCCTGATTTTATGAAGATATTTCATTTTCCCAACAGCTAGTCAGTGTTTAATCAGGATGTGCTTCATATATAATCCTCGGCTGAATGACTAAATGATTATTTTGTTTTTTTTTGTAACTTACCACCTTACATCAAATAAAATGCACCTAAATGATAAGTCACATGACTTAATAGCTAATCCACAACTATATTAATAAAATGGACATGAGCCAAATGTTATTTGTTATTACACATTGTCTAGTTGAAATAACGATTTCGGTACCAAGGGCAGTCAGATATTGTTAGAGAAACAAATGATAACATCTCTAATTGTTCTACTAGATTACATAGATTCTAATTTTACGAGATTCAATGTGACACTTGGATCCGCACAATAAATGTTAACGATAACAAGAACTACTTGGACTTACGGATAATTAATTTTTAAAATGATTCTCTAGTATAAAGTTAGTAACTTCTTACATAATACGTTGTACCATTACAGAACAAAGTAGTATTTTGGACTGATAAATACTTACCTCTGTTATAATAACTTACTTAGGCCTATTACCCCTCGTGGAGGAGCATAGGCTGATCACCAGCATTCTCCATCCAACTATGCACTGGACAATCCTTCAAATCGCATTCCAGTTCCTATTCATCCTTTTCATATCTCCTCCCACTTCCCGACGTAGTGTGTTTTACGGCCTTCCACATTTCCATTTCCCTTCACGAATATATATATATATATATATATATATATATATATATATATATAAGTCGTTTAGTTTGATTGCACGTTTGGCTACCCATCATAATGAAAGCTAACTATGCACTGACGTGATAATCTCAAAGAGTTACCAATTACTGCAATGATAAATACTAGAAAATTCGAAAACACCGCTATGGTAGACAAATTTTTCTCCGTTTATCTCTTTTGAAAATAAAAAAAGCAAAGACAGAAATTCATCTGTCACATATGTAATGAATAGAAGAGAATGATTTTAGTATCCGGACTGATATATAACTTAGATGCCTGAAGATGGATGGCAGATAGTGAATATCAAAAGATTCATAAAATAGAGATTGAATGCGTGTTAAACATACAATTTTTCGCAGTGATCATTATGAGAATTCTTCACTGTAACTAAATTTATAGTTTCAAATAAGGCTCATGCACATCTATGTACATAAATCTTAATTTTTAAAAAAATACACAGTTTGAAACTAAATTGAATTAATATGTATCGTCAGTTGCAAATCATATAAAATAAGAGTTGTTTGGCGAAACTTTAAGTTATCGATTTTTATTTCTGTGCATTAGTATTTTCCGTTGATGTGGTAGTTTTAGGAGTCTTATTTTCCGAAGATAATTCTTACAAAGTGAGTATGTTTAAGATGGCTGGTGACCATCACTAATAATAATGCTGAAAAATGAAAGAATTATTCACTACAGAGTTGCAAAGATTCTTGCGGTTAGTAAATAGTGAATTAGGAAACATAGATCACACCTTTCTGAACACAAAAATATACAACATACTACAAGAAAGTGTTGAGTTACACACCTATAAAGTGTTAATTTATATTGAGTCGTCTAGTTATATGGTTACTCAGTGAAGTTCCTGTTTAGAATATGATCGGTACTAAGAGAATGAATGATATCAGTTATTAGTTTACTGTCATATGACAGATTCATATATAAAATGCAAAGTTACTGACGTAGGTTTATTAAGGTGAATCCCATATGTATCTATGTGGTTGCTTATATGCTTGTGCAAAGTTTATAGATAATTCATTTTCATTATACACTTATGTATTTTTCATAACCATTGAAAACAAGGAATCATTGGATTTTTCTCCTTCAATCCACTTGTCTACATTTCACAATTTCAATCAATTTGTGAAATAGAGTAATGTTATCTGAATAAGTACCATTTGTCACGGATTAACATTATTTGAAGTACCAATGAAGACCAGGAAACATTCAGAATTCGTTTCAGTCTATTAAGGGACCCGTCAACAGTATGTAATCATAAATTTATGTACAAATAAAAATCATCTCCACAGAACCAGTTCTTCTAAATACTTTTCGTTAATTGGATTTTAAAGATTCTATCTATTCAATGATAATTTTCATAAATGAATCATAACAACTGAGCACCAGTTTAAAAATCGAAATGAATCAAATACTTATAATGTGGGTCTTGGAAGTGTACACATGTTCATTTTTCGATCTAATCTAGATTCTGTTTTGAAGAATAAGTAAACAATCAATGCAAAAAACACGAATTTCATTTCAAACAATGTCAATGTAGGTGTAGTACAAATCATTTGAATCTCAAAATAAAATGCAATATTTTCAAGTCATAAAAGTAAAAATGTAAGCTAAACCAAAAGAACTTTTATCATTGTCAATATTTCGAATTTTTCAAACAATCAAATTTCCTATTAATTGACGAGAACAAAACGAATTAAATTAATCAGTAGAGATAGCATTGCCTTGGTAACGTGAATTGTTTATTTTGAAATGGAGATACAAAAAAGTATCCTTTTGAACTGATTGCTATTGATCAGTGAATATTTTGCCAAGTGGATATATATTTATTACAGAGAGAATTATATTTGTTCGTAATATTTTGAGTTAATAAATTTAATCCACTGCTTAGTTGTGTGGGCGTTCTTACATGAAATATGATGTCTGAATTAGATTATTAAAGTTAATTGATTTTCATACATTCGTTGATTATTTACAGAAACAACCGGAATCCCGAATATTGTTCAAATTCTATCGGTCAAACCATAATGCTGGAATGAACGAACGCTCAGGTGGAGACAACCAATTTATTGTTTAATACAAAATATCTTAGTAAAATGTGAAAACCATACATTAAACACTTCATTTGCAAATCTTTCATTAATTGTCTCAATATTCATCGTTCCTTCATTCCTGTTATTATTACAGTTATTATCTGTTTGCATTCGTGTTCTCTTAAATTTGATCTTGGCAAGCTTCTGCTTCCAGACATTCCACTTCTGATTGCTGTTACATACTAATTATGTCGACAGACATAAGTAGCATACACTAAAATTTGATCATTATTTTAAGAGTTCGACATTGTATTATTAACTTTAAGCTCTTCAGGCGAATACATTAAAAATCTTGGATACAAGTTATAGACTAGAGTTTGACATGAAGCGTATATGGTTAATCTGTCTTCAAAACAATTTCCGTCATATTTTATGTATATCTTTATTGGTCGATAACGCTACTAAACAAATTAAGTTGATAACCTAATATCAGAAGAGCGAATACACAACTTGGTGAAATAATTTATTTTATCCACACTCCACCAATAGATTAACTTTGAAGCGGATGAATATTTACAACAATTAGAAGAAGTATGTATAAGAGTTTGAACCATTACTGAGAAATATAGACAAAAGCTCGAAAATGTGTAATTTTTAAAAATCTAAGAACATGTTGCTGAATGCATGTAATGAGGTTACTACAATATGATACTTATAAATAAAGTGTAATTTGTAATTCATAAGGAAACTGATGCTCCATGTGAGTTTCAAATACCCCTCTTTGATAATCTCACATAGACGTCTCATCACTGAACTCTTTCATTCTTCAAATACATATAACATGGAATTGTTCACACATTGATCATTCACCTGTAGTGATCAATCTTAGATCTATTAATATATAGATAGAATCGATCAAATTCTAGCCAACCACCTAATACTGAATTGAATTTTTCAATGGAAAAAGTCGGAAACTAAAATTAAACTGGATATTGATTACCGCAGTGTAGATTCATTAATCTTTTTCTCACACAAAATCTTACATTTTAATATATCAGAAGGGGTTTTTATGGATATTATAGTAATTTTAATAGTTGAGATCATAAGTCAATTGAAACTAAACCACCATGGAAAACCTGGGTCTGTTATGAGATAGTAAGTCACTGAAGACAATAGTGGATGTGCCACTGAATTTCGTGGATTAGTTGAAGTTAGACGCTAACAACGTTGGATGCCGGCTCTAGAGATTGAGCGCTCGCGCGCGATACTGATAGGTCCTGGGTTCGAATCTCGTAAGGCGGGATCGTTGATGCGCACTGCTGAGGATTCTCACAATAGAACGGAACGGCCGGCTTCCAGGTTTTCCATGGTGGTCTAGCTTCAATTGACTCATGATCTCAACTATTAAAATTTCAATATATTGTCAATTTCTCTTGTATAGTTTAATTGTTCCATAGTATCGTTAATACCTTACTATGTCAACTTCGGTTTCTTTTTTTATCTTGTCAATTTCTTGCTTTATTTACGTTATTCTAATATGAATTTTTACTAACTTGATCCGATAGACACGTGGACTAAATTCTATTTTGTTTATAACAGACTAAATAACTATGATATAAGACGTGAAATTAATTTCAATATCTATTTATTTCTCCATTGAAATGTGTTTGATTGTCGTTATTCTAGTTGTTAATTTTTACTGGATACAAATCATGTTCATCTAATGATGTACCATTTTCAACAACAATAAAAAATGATTTAAATCAATAGATGATAACTATTTAATCCATTAAAATTATTTAATCAAATTCAATTACTTATATAATAAATTGACTTTTATTTATAATAATAAATGATTAAAATGTTTTGTAACAAATAAAAAAAACTTACGGCAAACTATTGAAATATGATAATAAATATTGATTATAATAAAAATGAAAAAAAAATTATTATTTATTATAAAACGTTTAACTTTTAACCATACTTTGACTTCTCTAATACAATAATAATAATAATAATAATAATAATGATAATAACATCAATGGGAAGATTCAAACAAACAATACCAAGTGAATTTAAACTTCACCCCATTGCACAAGCAAGTGGACTCAGTGGCCGAGTGGATAATGCAATGGCGTTTGAAGCGAAAGGTACCGGATTCGAGTCGCAGAGTGAACATCAACTCTGAGATGCAGGTACATCCGGTTGACGAGTCCCAAATAGGACGAAATACACGTCCTGGATCCTATTGCTAGCTACTATCCATCTTTGCTTACAATAATAATATTAGTTACTATGATCATCATATTGATTATTTATTGAATGAGACTATGTCCGATCGTTATCAAAACTATTGATTTTTTTTGAATGAATTGGAGGTTGAACATTTGTTTAAGTCATTTCTAGAGATCAGTGTAAGATGAAGTTGGATATTGATCGTTGTGAAACAACTAGAGAATCATTAAAAATTAAAACGTCTGTTTAGTTTAATTGTTAAACTCAACAACAGTATGACCATACAACTCTGTCTAAATACAATTGTAGAAACATCTTTGACTATGAAAGTAAATGAAATAGTTTCACATTCCCACGAATAAGATTAGACATATTCTATTAATAAGTGTCATTCAATAAAAAATTTAGGTTCAATATTTGCAACGGTTATGTTAAGAATGTGGATCGTGGAAGAATTCAACAAATGTCCTAACTTTCCAAGTTTCCTCAATTGAAATCTATCGTTTGAGAAATTTAACTGGGAATGATAGTCTATTGATCCAATCAAATCATTTTTACTTTTCAAATCGATTGTGATTCACAAAAAGATTCAGTCATTAACTCCTTTATAAGAATACTAGTAATTATATATTTAAATAAATAAATATCCGTGACTCGTTTTTATCTTGTTTCACGATCAATATTTCATTATTTATCGATCGGCTTTAATTGATTGTTTGAATTAATCTTCATTTTTTGAAAAGAAAAACAATTAAAATCCATTGGATTAATTAGCATGCTACCTTTACGTAAGTAATTTAAACTTGAAAAAAGTATATGTGGTTTCTAGAAGAATGACGAATGTGTACATACCTGGATGTCTACGTAAAAATATTGAATATATAGTACCGTTTCGACAATGCTCTTAATCAATGGTAATTATACTCATGGGTTGTATTCATCACAGACTGATCTCCTGTGAGGCACTGCTGAAAATAAGGAGGCATAGTACAGCTATTTCGTCCTGAAATGGGATTTCTCAGGGGTCAGTTCACAAGTTACTTGGTTCAAGGTTTTCCAGAAATTCTATAGAGTTGTGAATGACAGAGTTTAAAGATGTTGAGAACGAAATAGTCAACACCAACTTCAGTGCATGATCGTCGAGTCATATCGCGGATCGGTTATAATTGAGATTTTTACAATGGATACCGAAAGAGCGGTCCTAATTCCTAAACATTCAACACAAAACTAGAATGTTCTGGGTCTAATCCTTGGTGGGATCGTGAGTGAGCACCTGTGGCGAGTTCCATACCAAGCGAAACAACTACCATGTGGTCCCTGATTTACAACAATATATAAATTGAAATCAAGCTATCAAAAACACAACCTAAAAATTAAACAGATCTTCGCAAAATCTCTTCAACTAGATTATGGACGTCGTTTTTAGAGTTGTTATAATAAACCATATTTTACTGAGAGTTTCTATTTCTTTTAACTCTTAACTAGTGTCAGGGAATTAGTTACATTAAGGGAAACCATAATCGTTCGTAGTGTATGCAATTTAACTGTTTCTTCAGTGATTTCGACTTCTATCTTTGATCGATCATTTATTTTCCAACAAATAAATCAATTTAACTGAACATTTCTTTAGATAAATAACAGAGTTATTTACTAAGCAATTAATAGGTAGTGGAGACTACTGAAAAAATTACATTATTCCCTGAGATGGCAAGTTGAAAACTATGTTAAAAAATAATCCTTAAACTTGCCTTAGGTAACCATTGAACGAGCACATTATGTTTACATAGCAACATATGATAAAACCTCACTAGGAATTCACCATGCACTTTTATTTAGTCCCAGCTGAGATTATTTGCTATACGAGATTTCCTTTTCTCGAAATCCTCTTTCCTCACGGATTTCGCAGTATTGATATATATAGCTATAAAATTATATCGCAATACCGTTCTTAATATGACAAACAATTCCTATCATAATAAAGTCCTGGTTACCGTACAGGAGTTGCGCTATCGTTGTGAGTGAGAGCTATAACTATTGGGTTTTCGCCAGCAACTGACATTAGCTATAATACAAATCTACCCAGGCTATGAAACGTATTTTGTACTCGACCTACTCCTATTAGTATTGGGCACCGTAAGTATGAAGCGATACATTCAAGCAATCGATGGTCCCACGACTATTGATCACAGAACATGTGATGATGAATATAAAATAACAGTAAAGTCACATACTAAAAATAGCTAGTCATAATACGTATAGATAACCAAGATACTTTTTTACTAGATGCTGAGCCATACATCAATTGGTTGATTATCTGTGAATTAAGAACACGAAATGTCGATGGCTTACGAAGTAACGTGTAGGTCAAACCACATCGAAATCCTGCTTTTGTCACATCGTATCACAAAAGCGTCTACTTAGTTGTTTAACTTACAGAGGATGTAACTAGATCATGGGAACCCACCCCTTACCCCATTTGAATATTTTATACTTTATATTATCACCATTCTGTGTCACAGATCGATTTAAGTTAGAGTTGCGAACTATTTGGATGTCGACTCACTGATCTAATATCAGTTCGTCACGTAGATTACGAAAATCTTCCTACCTTCTACTATATAACAATTGGCCGAATGTGAGAAGAAACGTCTCGATTTCGATATATTTTGTTGTACAATCAATGTAATATTTAAATATGCTTGTACAATTTGACAGTTATACTAATTTTCATGGTTGAAATCATGGGTCAATTGAAGCTAGACCACCATCGAATACCTGGAAGTACTGGACGGCCGTTTCGTCCTATTATGGGACTCCTCAGCAGTGTGCATCCACGATCCCGCACTCGCGAGATTCGAACCCAGGACCTACCAGTCTCTAGCCGGAGCCCTTAACTGATAGACCACTGAGCCGTTATCCAACGGTGTTAATGACTAACTTCAACCAATACTAATGGAAAGGTGATGTCTTTAAATTGGGAAGACAACTTTCAGGATGAACTGATGACGCTTGTTAAGAAATGATCTGAAGACTAAAAACATCACATCGAGCCTTCGATTCTCACTGAAAGAATACTATTTAATAGAAATTCAGTGGTTCAAAGTTCCTCATTCGTTCAATTAGTTGTATAGCGCATCTTTATTCTATTATACATTGGATGATATCAGTTTCAATCTCAACATACCTGAATGCCATCTATGAGTTTCTTACTGAAAAATCAGGAATTCTCGAAGCGAGTCACTCATATAATAATAATTATTATTAAAGAACTTAATATATATAAGTTATACAGTTCAGTCACTTTTCGCCGCAAACTGGTGAGCTAGTGAAAGTTCAGACCAGCTTTCAAATGTAATCATAAAAATTTGAATTATTCCGTTGTTCATATTTCAGTCCATCTTTGTACATCGTGGGTGATTTTCTCAACACAACTCATTTATTATGTCTTAGTATATAGGATTATGGCTAACAGTACGTACGTACGTTCTATTCTATTTGGGAGTCGTCGGTTAAAAGTATCTGCATCCTAGTGTTGATGCTTACACTGAGACTCAAACCTAGTATCTGCCACTTCATCTACCGAGATATGATTCACTAACAGTCTAACTGTGAACACTAAATCCGAAATCCAGGTATATCTAGCTATTGAGTTCAGAATAGGATTAAATGTGTCTTGAATTTTACCGCTAGCCACCCTCCCGATATATTTAATATTTTTGTTGTTCACCAAGTACATGAACGGTTATTTCTAACTGTTATAAACTTGGTTTTTCTTTATTATTATCTACGCTTCAACTACTGGTCATCATTTCTCACTTGTATGTGAATGTGTGTATGTACGTGTCTGTTTCGTCTCCATTGATTTAAAACGGAACAGTTTATGTCAAAGACAATGTGATAACACGTTTTGTTTAATCAATTAATTTATGCTCATACACACACAAATAGTAGGAGACTATTATTTCTAATATCTTCAATTGTTACATTCATACAAATTAAGAGATATGAAATATTCCTAATAGAATGAAATTTTCCGTCTGATTAAGTTAACACAATGTATAAATGTCCTCAGAAACATTTTTCTATAAAGTGAAAGACGAAACATACAGTTGTGATTTATGTATTATTGCCGATAGAGATATTTAGCATGAATAGGTAAACTTTTGAACAATAATTGTTACGTATTTTCATTAAGCTTTTTTAACGGAAGTAAAATAGGCGTGTGTTCGAATTTCACCTTTTTAATAGATTGTCATAATTCACGTGTGATTTATATCCGGGTGGCAGGTTCTCTGATTGAATTGCACGTATTAAATCACTACGTGTAATAAATAGTTTAAGTTAAGAATAAACCAATTGTTATCTGGGAAATAAAATCAGAATATTCTGAGTAAAATTTGTTTGAATTCTTTCTTTGCTTTCTGAATGACCCATTTTCTTAATTACTAAATATGTAAATTACAATACGCCCTCGTGATAATATATGCATAGATTTAAAACTCCTTCAGAGCTCATATCCAAAATATTTGACCTTCTGATAGACATCACCAAATTAAAACATAAAATGATGAGTTTTTTAGTTTAGATACATAAAACAGTGTGGGAATCATGATTTAATGCTATGATTAAAAACAATAAACCATGGTCAAACTTATATTTTCACATTTGTGAACACTTCATTAAGTGAAGTCTTGACGTTAATTGAAATTCCCGTTCTCGATATGGGTTACATGATGTATGTGACTTTCATGTGAACATAGCATGAAAAGTTTAGGAAAAACCCTGAAGAAATTCATGAAATGCTGAGAGGATTATTCTAAGCTAAGAAAGTGAAGAAAACAACTTTTCTTCATTCCGCACACACATTTCAGTGAGGCCGGTGAGAAATACACGGTTAACGGATAGACAGATTAATTGTCGACACCCTATGTTGATGAAAATATCAAACATGTGGATTCACTTGTGCTATACAGCTGTATAAAGCCGCCCATTTCTGGTTAGATGTTGATAAATCGAAATTTAAAAAATTGTCTATGTATACAGTCCAAGCAAAGCACGAGTTAGCTAAACGATCTGACTTCTGAGGAACTTCAACGGTACATTGAACAATGGAAACAGATGAGTGTATTTGCATGAACGGAAAGTATTATAAAGCACTTATAATCCACTGAAATCGTGAACCAATTTAAGTTAGACCACTATTGAAACCTGCAAGCATTAGACGAACATGACATCATAATATAGGACTTCCCAGCTGTGCATATCCACGATACCATATTCTCCACTTGACCCCAGCACCTTCGATTTCGCGCGTGAACGCTTAGTCTCTAGACCTCCAACTAGCACTTCAGCTCCAGGTCCGCAACGGCGTCCGCAGAACAGTAACCTCCCCCCCCTCCTAGTTGGCAGGAACACCAAGCGTATTGAACAAAAATACAATTAGGAACAATTGAATATATTTGAACACAACATTACAGAATATCTTAGTAAACTCTGAGAATCATACAGTAAATTCTTCATTTGCAAAATGTCAATCAATTATCTCGGACTTAATTTTTCCTAACTTTCCACATCAATCATTCTCTGTTCTCGTTCTCTTTACTTCGATCTTCTTAATCTTCTGAGCACCAGGCATTTCACTTCCGATTGATGATACATACTATACTTATATCTGTCGACATCAGTAGCACACACCACATGTTTACATATTGAGTATTTCAACACATTTCATGAGTTATTAATATTCTAAAATAGTGATACTTTTTCATTATTACTGGGAATGTGTTAAGCATTTCTTGAATATTTGATAACAGATACACATAAGTGATTTAAGTAGTAATGAACAAATTAATACTGTTGTAAATTTTGTCAAGGGTCTTAGTAAACAATAAAAATATTTGTACTATTACCAAATTTTCAGAGGTTAAGGTTATCAAGAGTCTGAAATCTGATTTATGCATAAAGAAATCTACTCAAATAGTTATTCATGATCAGTTAAAAGTTATTTGTGAGTATTCAAATACCTGATCATTTATATAATTTTGAGTATTATTATTATGATCAGAACAAAATAACTGAAATCCCAATATATATTACTTTAAGTTAACCATGTATACACTATTATCACAAAATGCTAGATAGAATCATATATCAACCTGTCAATCGAATTCTAGTTGACCTGATATAAAAACTTCTAAATACACTTTGAAAGCCAATGTGAATAAATTATTGACAATTTAAACATATTTTCAACTGAATTCATTCTGGCAGTTGTATATTCTAATTTTTACAAGAGTGGATAAGTTGTAGTGTTTATCTTCTAATTGTTATTTTCACAGATAAGTGTGAAGATAGAGTGGGATTTATCATTCCTATGTTGTTGTCGTAGTATCGCTGGAAATTGATTTATATACAAAGAATGTTAGAGAATATTAAGAGGATTCACGCAAACTTATTCAGCGATCGGCAAGGAGCTTGAAACATTCTATTAATCATCCCTTAATACAAACAATAATCAGTTTCAAAGATTTATATACGGTCATCAAAATAACTGAAAGAATTATGGATACGGACACAGAAACTATATGATTATTGGTAACATCTGATCTCGTCTTGGGTCATCGGGAACAGTTACTAAGATACGTTAGTTATACAATAATTTTAAGCAAACAAAACTGATTGAAAGACACAAAATTATTACCTCAATGAATGTCATAAAATATTCCTCATACCAACAAATGAAAACATGAATATGTGATACTAATATGTTAGGCCATTGCAAAGATCAGTTCAGTTTCATTTTAGTTCTTCATCACAAATATCTCATCAGCTGTATGACAATAAACTTTACAGTGGACACTCTTAAATAAAACCTTAATATGTAGAATAGATACAAGTGGTCGACTAGCAGTGAAATCCAGGACGCATGTTTCATTTTATTAATAACCTATAAACTGAATAAACCTGTATCCCAGAGTTGATGTTCACTCCACTATTCGAAACCACTACCTTTCACTTCATACACATTACCTTGATAGTAGTCGTACTTACTAGTGGTGGCAGTTGCAAAAAGTTTTGAGTTCCAGTATGAATTCCATCAAGTTGAAAATGAATTATGATTATCATTGATGACATATTAGATCAAAAGTTGTCCTATGTAGTGAACTCAGAAATATTAGTCATTATATTTTAAGTCAGTGGTTTATAATTTTAATGCTCATGGAGTAACATGAAGTTACAGTAATTTTTCGCCAGATTAAGCACACAGGCTATTTCCAGACAGTGTTTAAAATATTTATAAAACCAACTATATTAATTTGGACATTCACATGATTACAATAATTCGTTCTCTAGAGAATTGTGTTAAAAATTTGATTAGCATATCGAAATCAATCAGACAGCAAATTTGTAATGACTGAACTAACAATCTCTTTCATACTTCAATCAAGATACAGTATAGTAATCAGGTCAATTTAATATAAAGATATGATTGTGAAAATATTTGACATAAAATGATGAGTGATAATCACACAAATAGAACTGATCATATTTGCAACTTGATCAATATAATTGGAAGACCTAGACAAAAATAACATCAGTTAATATCTAATCCCAAAACGTCTCTAAATACCTCAGGCCTACAGGAGGTCAGTCGAAACAATAATCGTCATTTGCTCAACAATAATTTTAAATTATGAAATTATCTCAACCTAATATTGTTAATAAAACATACTGATTTGTATGATCATATTCATATGAATTAAATAGTTGATCTCTGATTCATTGAAATCCACAAAGTAACAATATAATTCATATATTTCTGTTACACTGGATCAATTAAAAGTCTCCTAATGACAAGTGGACGTTATGGGGTAAGAAATGATTTTATTTTCTGAGTATATATATATATGTATGTATTCGGTTTAGCCTAACAAACTTCTTTGCTTATAATGCTTGTGACTTAAGGCAACATCGAGTCAATCCGTACAGGATACACATATGCCAATAAGTGACTGATCAACTGCAGTCCTTAACATTAGTGAGAAGATTCAAACAAACAATAAAAAATGAATTCTTTCTTTAATCTTATTCTTCTCACTCAGTAACCGCAGGAAGATTTACATGCGCGACGTCTGGGTATCAGTAATAGACATGGACACCGAGTGTCAAAACAATTTCATCTAGGAAAAATGCTAGTAATAGTTCATTAAATCCATTAATTAAACAAAACTATTGACAAATAGACAATTTAACGATAAAGCAGTTTTTCAGCATCTTTAAAAACAAAAATAAGAAATGGATGAACCTACTTCCACCATGTAATTGAGTTGGAAAGTAATATAATTATGTTGGGTTGTTGTATAATGAATGATTTAAGTATTATCAAGTTTGTTTGTTCGCCCTCAGCGTCTACTGATAATTGACGGAAATACTATTAAAGAAAAATCGAAAAAACCAATATAGGTCTAGAACCTTTTTGGTGACAAAACATGGACCATTGTAATTATTCACTAGAATACTCAATATGGGGACATTTAATTGCGATCTTTAAGTTGAGACGGGATTCTTAATTAATACAGGTCACCTGATGCTCCATTTTTAATAATCGGCTATTCAGAAGAAATAGGACAACTTATGTTGAAGTTTTCGGTAGTACCATGTATTCGTTTATAGTATAGTGTTTTTGCTTGTATTGAAATTTTAACCGTACATTTGATCAATGAACGAGTATACAGGCAACTTATTCTACAGATTATCGGGAAATCGGCATATCTTAGGTGTGCATATGATTAAAAGCAATAAACGAATCATTTTTAAAACTAAAAGTACAATAATCAAAGGTGGATAGTGGCTAGCAGTAGAATCCAGGACGCGCGTTTCGTCTTATTTGGGACTTGTCACCTGGATGTACCGGCATCTCAGAGTTGATGTTCATTCTGGGACTCGAACCCGGTACCTATCGCTTCAAACGCCATCGCGTTATTCACTAAGCTATCCATCTGTTTATAGTGCTTGTGAATTAGGGCTATATTGAGGCAATACGCACAGAATGTACATATGCCAAATAGAGACTGATCAGTTGCAGTCCTAAACATCAATGGGAAGATTCAAACAAACAATACTAAGCGAATTTAAAAGTACAATAATTCCTATAATTTTACTAAAATACTAATCAATTAGTAGACACTCACATCTGAAATACAGTTTCATTAATGTAAACATTAAAAAACTAAGGTTGAAAGTAAATTGATAATAACAGACCAAAAATAATAATTCCGTTCAAATTTTCATAAGTAAAAAATGCATTCATCTCGACGAATTAACATTTCCCGATTGTATCCAACTTACAATCTACTTACTGTGAGACATTAAATAGGAAAAATATATTTGTAAAATCTCAGCGAATGAATTTGAAGTAAATCCAACGTTTCGTTTGGCAATCTGGTCCAAGTTTTTTTCAAGGAAATATAATCAAACATCAAAATTATCGAATATAAACAGGTACATAGTTCTCCGGTTCATTGTATACTAAATAGGTCATCCAATCAACGTTAAAAATGTTTCAACTAGGTATATGTATTAATCCGTAAGAGACGTGATTTGGAACGAAAAGTGCTTAAGATAACATATTGTATATATACGTAAATGGTGAGATGGGAACTCTTTTTCCATTTTATCTGTCTCGTATTTTCCCAGTGACAACAATTACATTCAATGATTCTAATCAGTCGACTTATCTAAATTTGTTAAACAATTAACTGGGACATTAAAGTAACAAATATTCAGTTTCAAATACATTCTTGCTCTTTGAATTCATTCCTTTATTTTGTTTATTTATCTTTTTTTGTGCATGCTGTGACATATATGATATCATATATTAAAAATTGTATGTTTTCTTAAAAATTCACCAACAAGAGACAATATATGGTGAATGAAATTTCTCATCTCACCACTTACGTATATATACAATATGTTATCTTAACACATCATTTCACATCACAAGTCTTACACACTTTGTTTTTCATTTACCTACAACTAAAATAATAAAATAAATAAAACATTTTAAACTATACTAAATAAAGCTCATTATTATCATCCTTTAAATACTTTACTTTCTGAACGAATTTCTTCATTGTGAATGTATATGTAATATCAATCAATTATCTATACTATACGATACAATATTGAACAGATCTTTTTTTTAAAAAATAGGTCGGGGATTTGACTCCTTTTTTTGAAAAATCAATTTCTTTGGAGTAAAGTCGCCTTACATCAAGTGGACGAAACGTAAGAAATTACAATCTTTTCTACTAAATGGGATACAACGAAAAAATATATTATTAACTCTCAACCCAATGCTAAATCTATTTGAAATTATCAAGATTAAAAAAACAGTTGGAAGAACAATTGAATAAACAAGCACTGAGAATCTATGTTGTCATCGTCCAGTTTATACTTGTTAAACATGGCATTAAATCTAAAAAATAATGCAGATCTCTTATGATATTGATGGTAATGTTGAGTCGAATTCGCGATGAATTTCATCATTCACGTTTCCCGTGACTCGATGTAACATATAACATTCTCTGTGTAACATTTTAGTCAGTATGATACTGGGTTTGCATTTCCCAATGTAACATTATTTCAGATCAGTTTGTTTCATAGCAATTTCGTTCAGCATGACAAATGTGAACTTACCCTCAGCGTGACAGACTCCTTGTAATATTCTTTTCATTTAAACTATACTCATTAACTAATTGTCAAGTGTGTATAAAATGAGTATTTAATTAAGCACACTTGGTTGAATGACGTTTTTGGACTAGTTTGAAGTGTTTTTAGAAAGTCAAAAAATGTACATTTGTACCAGTTTTTGTGTATTGATTTTGCGTAATGTGAACTGTAGTGATTCCCGTTTCTGAGTATATGCAATAGGACTATGGATACAACAAAGCTGACACTAAGAATAAAGAAGCAACGCACAACTTAACAGTTTGTAAATTATGCACTTTAACTCGTTTAGAACAGTTCATACATAATAAGGATAGGTCAGTGTACAGGTCAACAAGTGTAATATAAAAAGACAGTTATTGTCATCACTATTATTACTAATGAATCTTTATTTCTTTCATCATAGATAAATTATAGACAATGGCAGATATGAGTTAAACGGAGCTATGTAAATAAAGAGAAGAGAATGGGAGAATAAAATAATCAAACGTTTAATAATAATAATAATAGTAATGATTACTACCATTATTATGATGAAATGACCGATTGAGATATATGACAGACAAAAGTTCAATAGTCTTGTTCTTTTCACATAACCTACAAGTACATAAAATGCAGGCAAACGTACAGGCACACGCATAAATATATGACAAAACATCAGTGAATTGAACGAACAACAGTAAAACTGTGCAAAAAAAGTAACAAGAGATTTATGTACTGGGTACCGTGGATATGACATATGAAAACAAGAAATCTTCGCCTGTTTATAAAGAAGCATTATGGCACTCATCGGCGTGTACCGGGAAATAAAGGATAGATGAGGAAGACAGAAGGTTGTTTTAGTATTGGGGAAGGGGAGGATACACGAAGTACAGCTTAAAAAATCGCAGGATCACTTGCTATACCAGCAAATAACCAGAAGCAATAACAGGGAGAAAACGAATCATGAAAGTAATATATATATATATATATATATAATATGATTGATTGGTATTACATAATCAACATTCGATTTTGATTTACTACTACTGCTTTGACCTTATGCTTTTTATGACACCGTTAGTCAACGACACTAAATACTCGGTGGTACTGTATTTCTGTTTAAAGAGCTCTTGATTGAGTTCATTTAGCGTCGTTGACTAACAGTGTCACAAAAAGCATAAGGTCAAAGCAGTAGTAGTAAATCCAAATCGAATGTTGATTATGTAATAACAATCAATCAACTAATCAGTCATAAAATTGTACAATTTATAACCAGAATTAACAACTAGAATGGAGATGAAAAAAGACTTGAAGAGGTATTTTATTATTATTATCATTATCATCATCATAACTAAGTAATAACAAATAAATTGAATTAATACACACAGGGGTGTGCACAGTCTTCAACTCTCAATGTATATGTTAAATAGGGAACTGGGACACAAAAACTGTGCAAATGAGTTTTGGAAGAAATTTTCATGTTTATGTATATATGCAGTGATAGACGGAGGGTGTGAGAGAGAAATTACAGAGCAAAAGCTACTTGATGGAATCAATGTTTGTTATTTAATCAATTGGAAAGCTCAGAATAATACACAGTAAGATGAATCAATTTAGTTAGGTGGAAGCATGTAAGCGTTTGAATTAAAATTTTTCACCAACTTGTGTATTTCTAATCGCAATAAAATTCAGTGAGTTGATGTATCAACTGTGAAAAGAAAGACAAAGGAAATAGTAAATGTAAAAATAAACATAGATTTATGAATAAACTACTAATCAATGAATAGAACAGTAAAAATAATTATAGAATATTCAGCGATAACTCAGTAACTTAGTCACAAAGCTACAACGTAGGACCAGACACATATATGCATCGGTCCAAGTTGCCACACCTCATTAGCACAACAAGATGAACACTAAATTTATAATAGTTACTTCGATGTTAGTAATATATAAAAGAAAGATTGCGTATAAGAATATAATACAGGAAAAAAGAGTTAGTTCGAGAAATAAAGGTATAAGGTAATTTTAATTTCATAGTTTAAGAGCAGACAAAGAGCGTATACACCTACGCCATTGTGATCGATTCTCAGTCATGTCACCCAGTCTCCAACCATTGGTTACGATAGTCGCGCGGACCCCAACCAAGTAGTCTGCATCTACCAACATGGCTCAGACTAGAAGTTAGTGACTTCAAACACTGATGCTACGTTTTGGTTTGGCCACCCCTAACTTTATTCCAACCATTCCAAATACAAATTAGCTTTACGCGTCGTGGTAATCTGTGTTCAGGCATACGTAACGTGGCCTAACCATCTTAGCCGATGAACATTTACAACCTCATCAACTGATTTACCATCATTCCCTAATACCCTGCGTCTAACCTCACTATTACTTGACCGGTGATCCCAGCAGATGCAAGCATTATTTATAAGACATCTGTGGTCAAATACTAGTAAACTACGAGTATCTTCTACTATTGATGGTCACGTTTTACAGCCGTAAAGTAGAACAGAACGAACTGTCACATAGTATACTCGTCCCTTAATTGATAGACGGATATCTCGCCTTCGCCATAGGTGACGTAAGTTGGCAAAAGTCAAACGAGCTTTTTGGATCCGTGCAGAGATTTCATCAGACACCACTCCATTAGGGCTGAACAGACTTCCAAGATAAATGAAGTTGTCGACGCGTTCGACTACTTCACTCCCTATCCTTAGTTCAGGTGTTGATATAGGCCAGTCCTGAAGCAACAATTCGCATTTAGAGAGGGAGAAACGCATCCTAAAATCCTGGCATTGTTGCTGAGTGCTACCAAAAGACTGCATTTTATCAGTGTATTCACCAAACAGGACTATGTCATCTGTGTATTCCAAGTCGATAAGTGGACCTCCTGGTAGGAGATAGATTCCTGAAAATTCAGACGACGAGAACATTATTTCCAGCAGTAGGTGTCTATGATGAAACTGAAATGAAATGGAGATAGTTGACAGAATTACCGGACACCACTTGAGGTGTCGACTAGAGTCGTTGTCGCCGTGTTTTTTGGGGTTAGTAAATCTTCTTTGTGCCAGTCTTTGTGTTCTTACTTTCGCGTCGTGGAAATTGCAGTGGTTCCTCGTTTTCGAGTATAAGTGATAAGCGATTCCGACATAAAAATCAGTGACGACCAGATGTAACAACTGGTGACAGTCATAACAGTCGACCAGCAAACATAACAGAAAGTCACTTACAACCTAATCCATTATCAGGTACGAAGAATATCTTATTTCTACAGTCGTGTTTTATTCAGACAGTAGAGTAGATGCATTCATTGAACTCAGAGTTAATAACGGTTCACGAAAGGCATGTCGTATGCATTCGATTGCTCGCTTCATTCAAATCACGGATGGAAGTTGAGCCGACACTCAGTCCATCAAACTAGCAGATGCTGTTATGGATATTTTTGTGACTTTAAGCCCGACTAGTTATTACATGATTTATTCACCAATCGTAATACAACTTATTCAATCTTTGTACTGTGCTAAACCAATGACGTCAGATTGGTATGAGCAGCCTAGCATCCTTATTGGTCCTTTATCCTCCTAGCCCTTCCAGTTGAGTCCAGAACACCAATTACAGCTTCCACTATGCGAATCATTTATTTCAAACACACTTGGTTTATATACAATCCAAACAGACCGCATCACACCATAAAATAAAAAATAATATTTGTACAAGCTCAAGCCAAAAAGTGTCTGTGAACGTGAGAGACGGTAATTAATAAGCTGAACATAATTTAAGAACAGTAAGTCGTATAATAAAAATCTATAGGTCAAAATGAAGCTTATAATAAGAGGAATATAGATATATATAATATAGTTACTGAATAGTTATACAATAAGAATATAAATACATAATATTAGTCCATTAATAGTTCTCAGAAATTACCCATAGTTTAATCTTCATTAGGATATAACAGATATAGCCATTTTTCTTTAAATAGATTTGTGTACTGAGTTTCTAGCAAGGCATCTGTGACTGATACGGGAAAAAAGCGAATGTTAAGACTAATGTTGATGACAGGGAGCTAGTATCAGTGACCCATAAAATGAAGGATTAGTATGTAGACAAACAAGACAATAGAGATCTGTGAAAAACTTTACGCTAACATTTCAAAAACATAATTTTTTGTTAGTAAACAGAGATTATAAGCTTGTAAAAAACTGGAGCAAATCAACCTACCGTCAATTTTGAGGAACAGAAGATGATGAATCAGGTTTGGAAACTTCATGATCAGAACCTTCCGGCCATAAGTAAACAGGATTACCAGATTTCTGCATACCACTATACATTAGAAATGAAAATAATTAGCAGTATGTTTTATTCAGAATGATAAAACAAATAGGTGGCACACACAATACACCAAACAACTTATTAAAACTTATTTTAATTTTTATTCGAATCAGAAACTGATACCTATAAGGACTATTCTATGTTGCCAGTGGTCGATTATTAAAAACAAATATATAATGAAAATCCATATCATACTAAGCATACGGAGGATCGACTTAAAGGAGTTGGAAAACCCTGACTTCGAACCAATGGTGTATGAACGTATGAACGTATCAAAGCCCATACACAAATCAAGTGACTTGTGTGGCGCGTATGTTGTAGCAAGCACATTCAACTATTGTATTATTTGTGTCCCCTCTGTAATTTAGACATTTAACCCACTTTGTAAATTTATGTGAGTCTGATGGAGTGCGTGTCTGCACATCAATCTATAATCTATTCTATCATTGATTGTAAGCAAAGGCAATCAATAATTTATCTACAATCCATTAACACTCATAAATATATAAATGGATTTTCAACACTCATTTACATGCACACTTGTTTTCCCTGTGTGCTTGCTATCTGCACGCTTGCGGATTTTACCAATCTTTAAGAATAAACTATCTCTATAACTGGTCTTCGGGCTTTTGAATAATCTCGAGTAAATCCATAATTCTACTAGATTTAGCCTGCGTTAAATATTCAGTTAACGGGATAATATTTATTTATTGGAGTCAAATATAGAGGAATTAATCCTCTACAATCTATTCGGTGCCCCTTTGTACCATTATTTATGTGTTCAAGTAATCAAATAAGTAAAACACTACATTACTACGTTGCTATTTTGACAACCACTATTGATTAATTATTTTTATTCAGTTAATATATCAGTGACTCCGCCTGTAACCCCTCCGGGGGCTACTGCCGGTCCCAAGCCCGGATAAAGGAGGGTTGTGCATGGGATTGGCAACCCCATCCCGTAGAAAACTACCTAGCCAAAAAACGCCAAGTAGAAAAAAACATTCAAACATTCAAACTTTGTCCCGGGAGTCAGATCTTCATTTAGAAGAGTCATGACGTCTCATGATGAAAGCCGAGTTCTTTCGGAAGTCACGAGGTCGATGCCCCTTCTGACAACCAGAGCAACCATTTATCTAGGTACATGGAATGCTCGTACAATGTGGAAGACCCGGAGAATCTTCCAAATTGCTGCAGAAATAAGGAGATACAACCTGGAGGTGCTTCGGATCAGTGAAACACATTGGATGCAGGTTGGATAACAAAGATTAGCTTCAAGGGAGCTTATGTTATACTCCGGCCGCGAACAAGAAAACGCCCCACATACACAAGGAGTCGCATTGATGATTTCCAAACGAGCACAAAAATGGGAATCTCATGGACCAAGGATCATCAAAGCCTCCTTCAAACAAAGAGAGAGGGCATTACAATGAACGTCATACAATGCTATGCGCCTACCAACGACTACAATGAAGATGTTCAAGATCGATTTTACGACAGGCTGTAGTCAATCGTCGAGAGGTGCCAAACAAAGGACCTGACCATTGTGATGGGAGATTTAAATGCCAAGATTGCAATGGACAACATCGGATATGAAGACATCATGGGACGACATGGACTGGGAGAAAGGAACAAAAACGATGAGAGGTTTGCAAACGTGTGTGCTTTCAGTAAACTGATCATGACGGCAGAAAAGGATGCAAGAGAAAAAAACATGAGACAACCGTATGACACAACAAAGAAACACGCCGGAAACTACCGTAAACCAGCACGACCAATGAAAAGCAAGGAAGGCAAAGTAATCACCAACATTGAAGAACAGCGGAACAGGTGGGTAGAACATTTCAAAGAACTCTTGAGTCGACCAGCTTCACTAAACACACCCAACATCAAAGCAGCACCCACGGATCTCCCAGTCGATGTTGGCCCACCAACAATTGAAGAGATTAGCATGGCCATCAGACAAATCAAGAGCGGCAAAGCAGCTGGACCAGACAACGTTCTATCAGGGGCATTGAAAGTAGACGTAGCAGTAACTGCAAAGAGACTCCACATTCTCTTTGGGATGAAGAACAGGTACCAACAAACTGGAAAGAAGGACGCTTGATCAAAATACCAAAGGAAGACGATCTCAGCAAATGTGATAACTACAGGGGCATCACCCTCCTCTCAATACCAGGAAAAGTCTTCAACAGGGTATTGTTAAACGGAATGAAGGACTCTGTAGACGCCCAACTTCGGGACCAACAGGCTGAATTCCGTAAGGATCGATCGTATACCGACCAAATCGTAACAATACGGATCATTGTGGAACAATCAATTGAATGGAATTCATCACTCTACATCAACTTCATTGCCTGCGAGAAAGCATTTAGTAGAGTGGATAGGACAAAACTACGAAGGCTACTTCGAAACTACGGCGTGTCTGAGAGGATAGTCAATATCATACGGAATTCCCATGATGGATTATGTTACATCGAGTGAGTGAGAGCCCTGTTAACGTATGACGTGATGATTCCCGCCAATTAGAGAGCAGTGATTTTATTGATCGACCCAATGACACGCGAAATCAGTACGAACAGTCTTGAGCACTTATCAGTCCTGCCTTCTCTCTAGCTCACCCAATTAAGTCCAGAACACCAATAACAGCCTCTACAATATGAATCATTATTCTCAAACATACTGGGTTTATATACCAATCAAACAGACCATATCGTACCATAAAATAGAAAAGAACATTTGTACAAGATTCGGTCAAATGTGGCTGTGAATAGAAGAAACAGTAATTAATAGACTGGGTATAACTCAGGAATGGTAAATAGTAGAGTAATAGTCTATGGGTCAAAATAAAGCCCATAATAAAAGGAGCATGAATATGAATAGTTAAGTTACTTAACAATAATACAATAGGAAATATACATATCATATTGGTCCATAATTAGTTCCCAAAGTTACCATTCATAATTCTCTTCGGGATATAACAAATTAAACTGCAAAATTATGCATAGAGGACAACTCACTGACTCATTCGAGGTAAAGACCGGTATCAGGCAAGGTTGCTTACTCTCGTTCTTTCTCTCTCTCCTGGTGATCGACTGGATCATGAATACGTCAACATCTGGAGGGAGGCATGGGATGCTGCTAGGAGGCAGCAGGACGATCTAGACTTCTCAGATCATCTGGCTCTTCCATCACACGCGCAACTGAAAACAATTGTCAACCAACACCAAGGTTAGAATTTTCAGTACAAATTTCAAGACAGTTCTACTGTATAGAGTGGAAACTTGGAGAACTACGAAGGCCATCATTCAGAAGATACAGGTGTTTATTAACAGTTGTCTACTCAAAATACTTCGGATCCGTTGGCCAGAAACTATCGGCAACAACCTACTGTGGGAGGGAACAAACCAGATTTCAATGGAGGAAGAAATCGGGAAGAAGCGCTGGAAGTGGATAAAACACACATTGAGGAAAGCACACAACTGCGTCACAAGACAAGCCCTCACATGGAATCCTCAAGACCAAAGAACACATTACGCTGAGAAATGGAGACAGACATGAGAAAAATGAACAAAAATTGTATAGAACTAGAAAGGAAGGCCAAGGACAGAGTGGGTTGGAGAATGTTGGTCGGCGGCCTATGCTTCATTGGGGGTGACAGGATTAATAAAGTAAATTATATATCGGTTGTATTATTTTACTGTATTTTTAAATGTTGGAGCAATCCTGAAAATTTCTCGAAATAGACATGACAAGCTCAGGAAACATTAAGAGGCATTTTATCCGATCAGCGTTTGACTAGAAGTTTTGCTAGAAACATTGCGAAAATGAAAAGTCACATGTAGAGGTTCTGATTGGCTGATTGCTACACTGCTACTATGTTTAGTAGTATTCTAGAATTTTCAGGAAAACCCAAGGACTTCTAAAATACTATAAAAACCCTATATTTTCTGTACATAAATGAACCTTTGGAGTAAAGCGCTTCTCCCATATTTTGTGCCTTTTCTCTCGTGTTCAAGTCACTGTGTAGATTTAGCTTGGAGGTTACGAGACTAGTTTAGGATCCGAGTATAGCGTTCAATCAACAAGACTTATCATTAAATCACCCTTATTGATGTGCACATTTTTAAGAGACCCTTTATTAGAGTGAACATAAGGCTTTCTGGTGATATATATATGAAAAGGCAAATTATGAAACAAGAATTCATAATGCAAATATACGATCCTTTTTTCCGAAGGAAAATAGTAATTCACCTTAATCCACACACGGCATCTTTAGCATGTGTTGACAAACGACCCGTGCCTAGCATGGATTGTAGCAATGCAGATTTGAACTGGGGTGTACTAGGACTGGCATTAGAATTATTCTTTATCGTTGTACAATCTGAATTTCTTATTGCTTGTGATGGATACAGAAGAGATGATGTATCTCCATCATTCAGATAATTTAATGATGTATCCTTATTATTGCTCGCTTCTCCATTGATGGCAGTAGTAGTACTGGGAACGTGATCTTCAAGAGTGTTATTTACATTATTTTTTAAATCGTTTTCAATAAGTGTGTTTGAAAGAGAAGACTGGTTGACAGTTTCTTCATAAAGTGAAGGCTGTAATCAAATAACACAAAAAGTGTATAACGGTTAGTTTTCTTCCTTCAAATTTATTGAGGACATTCTCTATAAAGAAATATCAATGAAGATTTAGGTGTTAGGATTCAGCTGAATTATTTTTATTTATTATTAATAATGGCTTCATTCAATATTATATTCTTAGTACAATATAGAATTCTAAGCACAAAGTATTTCAACAAGTTTCGTTTTCTCATTTCATGAGCGATTCTGATGACAAATGTTGGGTGATTGTCAGCTACATGTTAACAGTTCAGGAATAGAAACTTGAATACTGTCTATTATTTTCAATGCATATTGCCAACCACTAAGACTTTTCTGATTGTACATTTTGTTACTTGTACAGAGAATGGTCGTAAACTTTTCATAAACGCTCCTGAATAGGTTATGCGATTAATAAACATGATGTGTTAAAACAAACAAAATACAAATAACTTTTTTAAAATATCTAGATGTCAGGAACAGGTAACCCAGATATTCAAGCAGACCGCTATTTACATTGTTAGTTTAAATACTAACTAATAAGCGGCTTCCAAATCAGTGGAAAAAGGAATACACAACTAATTGTCTAAAATATTCATGTTGGTTAGCGAGCATCAGAGGAGAATAACTGTCGAGTTTTAATCTCCGGGTGGCTGATTGATTAGCAGTACTGTAATGTATGATTGACACAGAAACAAGCAATCACAGAGAGAATTCAGATATTCCTTGCTGGAAGATTATAGTATTCGGATTTGAGACATTATTTATGTGAAGGTTAGTAATATCATTCAGCTGTTGGTTGGAAGCCATATGTTCTGACTACTGGGCCATTGCTTCGTAAATGTACAAGAATGAATAGTAGAAATAAAAACGTTTAAATTGGACAACAATTAGCAACCAAAATGATGTTTTTGTAAAAGCGAAAAACTATGTAGGTGAAGTATCGTTCAAACTCATGTTTCACTAGCCAAACAACTAAACTCATAAGCCACCGTAATAGTCATATAAATCCATTTGAAATATAACCCTACCGAAGATTAATTCACCTTTTCACCGGCAACGCCCTGGTACGGTCGAGAGTGGGAAGAGTCTGCTCGCCCTCTCGAAATGCTCTCATATGGCCACGCGTATACAGCTACTGTCAGGGAAGTCTTATTCACTGCATTCTCATGGCGCGGATGTTGTTTACGAAATTAAGAGGACCAAAAGAAAATGTCCGACGCTTTAACCGGGTTGGTGGATATGGAGGATCCACCTGGCAGCAAGAGGTCTGGTATGAGCGAAACAGTCTGTGGAAGGGTCAGACAGGGTTGCCTAATCTCACCATTCCTTTTCAACTTTGCCATCGATGACCTTCTGGAAACAGCTCTGATGGATGCAGGTAATGGTGGTGTGGGTCTGTTGTCTGGAGAAAGACTTCTCGACCTTGAGTATGCGGATGATATTATCTTACTGTACGATAATACCCAAGCCATGCAATCCACACTTAATCAGTTGGCAATTAGTGTCCGTAGGTATGGTATTTGATTTGCACCTTCCAAGTGCAATGTACTTTTACAACACTGGCAGGACCCTAATACTGCACTTACCCTGGGTAGTGAAAAGATTGAAGTAGTCGAGAAGTTCATGTGTCTGGGTAACTGCATAAGTGCTGATGGTGGCGTGGGTGATAAGACCAATTCATGTATAGTGAAACCCAGAGCGGCTTATGCCAATCTAGGCCATCTATGGGGCCTTCGTAATCCCTGGTTGGGGTCCTAGAGATGGTACAACAAAGTGGCTAGAGACGTTATCAGATATGGCTCAGAATAGAAATCAGTGGCATTCCTGCTGTAACCTTCTTTTACTTTCCTCGTAAAAAGTGGCCGTAACTTCCTTGACTGAAAGAATTCTTTCTGGTTGTACCTTTGCTAACTGAACTCCTTCTCCCATTATTATTACTTCACTATTATGCACTAATTTCTGCTCGTTATTGTTCAACTTTTTCTTATACCCAACTTACATTCTTTATCTCTTCCCATTCTCATCGTTATTGTGTGGTGCATATGTATCTGGTGCCCCTTTGTACAAATATTTATGTGTTCAAATAAATAAATAAACAAATAAATAAATAAAAGGTAAAAATTACTCTGCCATTAGAAGTTCCATAAATCTCTGATGCGTTGATCTCCATCTTAGGTGCTTCAACATCTATAGTTGGTTCTTGGTTAACAATTTTATCAGGCGAAGCAATAGTATAAGGTACTAAAGATGACTGTGTGGTATCTGTTGATTGAAGATTGATTGTACACTCAGATTCACTAGTTGTCCCAGGTGTTAAGTTCACTGTACTTACTGGTCTTTTGATACGAGACATTATACTGTCCAGCTTTTTCTTGCGTAAAATTCTCTCTTCTTCACTACGTTGCAATTTCGCAAGGCGCTCTGATTCTTCTGCTTGGAGCTAAAATAATTACAGTACAAAAGAATGAGAGTACTACTACAAATTAAAGTAGTAACCATTGAAATAACATTTAATGCTTTGACACTGAAAAACTAATCTAAGAGTTTTAGAAAACCATAATTAAACAAGTACTTAAAAGATAATTTAAATCATATTAAAGTACATTCTTAGTGTACAAAATAAAAAGCTGTGTGGTAAAAACTAATAGAATTAAAAGCTATTTTACAAAAACCAATATTTCACTAAATTACATTAAGTTTTCATGGGATAAAGTCATGTACTTACATCTTTGAAATATAAAACAGGTCATTTGTGAATCAATTAAGATATTTATACGAGAACTATAAGTTCTTACCTGTATTTGGAATGAATGTTTGATGAATGTATACAACCTGATTTTTAGTTTGCTTCACTAATAAGAGATTAGATGCTACACTAAAAATTCTGAAGGAACTCCTGTTTAATACTTAAATGCAAACTGTGACTATTTAGCACTATAATTCAAGATGAAAATTTTGACTGAAATTAATGTTAAGAGTAAATAGATAGTAGTCTCAACATTCATAAAACATGAAATACTCTTATATTCATAGAGAAATGATAGGATAAAGGGAAATAATTACCTTAGCGGCTTCTTCCGCTTCTTTTGCACGTTGAGCTTCTTCAGCTAGACGAGCAGCCTGTTCCTCTTTTAGACGAGCTTCTTCAGCTTCAGCAGCTAGACGAGCTTGCTCCTGTTGGATTTGTCGATTACGATTCTCCTCATCCAATCGTCTAAAAATATATATAATTTCTAAATCACATTAAACAAATAAATTGAGAAATAACTGTCAACAATACTTAAACATGAATTATGCTGTATGGATGAGTTGGCTTTTTGTTTAATGGGTAATTAATGTACAAATATAGAACCATTTATCAGGTGAAAACTCTCAGCATACATGCATATTGTTTAAGCCATTTTTAGTGGGTGTAGTCTTTCCCGATAATTATCATTTAAGTCTATCAACTAGTTGATTACTAGTTCAAACACAAGTAATCAACATTAATAAAAAAATATAGGGATTACTATCGATCAATGGTTACTTGATGTTACATAATTCTGCATACGAAAATTTGTTTGAATACTCAGTTGAATTACTTATTTTAACAAATTCCTAAATTAAAATAAAAACTGGATGTAAGAATATAGCCAATCGATGTAAATGATTGAATTATCAACAGACCACTAACATTTAGGACAGTAACATTCCATATTATGAAATAACTAAGTAGTACATACTTTTATGACATTCGATTATTCTATGGTGGAATAGTGTGTAGTGTTTTATGTTGTATTTACCTGAGCTATAAACCGATCTATGTCTGTACTAAGCCATTAGTAATTTTCCATAAAGGTATATTTTCATGTGTCATTTCGTATGAGAATAATCATCCTTTTCTAATAATAAATATATTTTTGTGATATTCCAATGCGTAGAAAATTGTATGAGTCTGATTGAGCGCATGTCTGCACATCAATATTTATCTATTCTCCCATTGGTTGTAACACACAGACAATCAGTGATTTATCCACAACCGATTAATACTCACCCAAGTTTATTTTCGTGGGTGCCATTTCTATACCTTTACCTGTTTTTAACCCTCGAAAGGGTTGAATTCTCGTTCGCACGCTTAGAAAGCTTTTTTGTTGCAAACAGAATCACAAGTCAGAGCACGAGATTTGGCTACGCAAAGTCGTTGTAGGGAGAACGACGTTATTGAATAAGTGCCTGACGTCATTTTTAAGCCGGATCCAGACTCACCATACGATTGCTGAAAAAGGTAGGTCATATGTATTACATATCTCACCGACCAGAAGAAAATTGATAAACTTTTAGCCAATGTAAAACATGGTGACAGCACACCGTCTCAATTAAAACGCCACATGGCAAATGTATTGGAGAATCGTATAGTAGAAAAACTCCTATTATATCAATTGTGGCTCAAACGTCTCACGCAAAACATCCAACAGATACTAGCAATTGGACACGAAGATGACGATTTTGATAGGCTAGCAGACATAGCCGATGGAATTTGCGAACAGACTAGGACTCGCTCAGTATCACGTATACAAACAAACTCAACTGAAGAGATCGCCAATTTACGACAAACAGTTGACGTCCTCACTGAAGAGATAGCTCAACTCCAGTTTTTGAATAACTAACACTGTAAGTGTAGATGGAGGTCCAGAAGCCGTAGACGTCATAGTCTAAGCACCACCCGACATAACATGTGTTGGCACCATAGAAAGTACGGTAAACAAGCTAAAAGTATACATATATGCCAAATGTACTGACCTTTTTTCTTCTTCCATTCGCTGTTTTGCCAAGCGACGTTGTTCAAAAAGTTTAGCACGATAGATTTCAGCTTCATTTTCAGATAAAACTGCACCTTCACCTGAACTATGTGTTTGAGCCTTAATTGGGCCTATTTGTGGAATAATGGACGAAGTTTCATTCTTCACAGTATTAACTTGAGATGAAGGAGATGGAGCAAAGTCGTTGCAAGGCACTGTTGCAATAGAGATATCTTCAGCTACTTGAGCAACACTTTCTGACTCGGATGAAGACTGAGGTAAAGGGGGAAGACTGGAAATAGCTGTTTCTGGTTCCTTCAAAATGGATGAAATATCAACCATATAATTATAGGAAAACATTTAAAGGAAAGATAAAAGGTATAGCCGATTTTCTTAAGACATGTAGACAGAATTAAATAAAGTACTTAGCATACGCTTCAGGAACACTTCGAGTTAAATTGCAGATAACTGAGACAATTTACTATTTAAACAATAAATAACTTGAGAAAGTAAGCAGTAATCCACGTTCAATAAAGCTATCGACAGACGTTATTACAACATCGTAATATCACTATAAAAATAAAACATTTTGTAGGTATACATTGAAAATGAAACCTCAGCATTCATTTAAAGTTTTAAGCTTGACTGAATGCTTCTCTACAAAAGTGTGCCATCATAGATGGATGGCTTTTTGACGATATCGAAACGACATAATGATAGGCATTCAGAACGAAAATATTAGTACACATTATTGGAATTAATGGTTTATGAAGACAGTTTACTGCTTTCAAGTAAGAGTGATGGTCTATGTAAGTGGTTTAGAAGAGTATGTTTGAACAGCTTTCAGGGAGCATGAAGTCTCTGACGTTTGACTAACGGTCAGCATTTAACTAATCTTCAGGTACAAGAGATTATAATAAGGACAAAAGGACACAGGCGGGCAGAAATAGTAGTTATAACAAAATAAAGTATGACTCAATTCCAGAAATGAAAACAAATGCAGGAGTGTACTACCAGTCATGCTTCCTTCAGACCATGTGTACTAGAAGTGAGCAAGTCTCGTCCTGTGGACGAAAGTTTGATATATGTTAGTACTCTAACACAGATAACAGTAACAAGAATTACGTAGCGATTTATGTTACGATTGATCATACAGCAGCGAGAAATGTGTTACATATAGAAGAACAACACAGATGGTTATATTATTAGTGTGAAAAACGGATTTTAAAAATGTTCAAACACACCAAATACTAACCTGAATTTTGGTTGGATAAGAGGGTGGTGAGAGGGGCTTTGAAGGGAGCACTGATTTCTTCTGATGGCGCAGATGTAGTACATCACCAGAAATGGATTTAGACATAGCAGGTAGCATAACAGAGTTACCATTACGTTTGGATTCTCGAATGCATTCTGGAAAGTTAATTAAAAAATGGATGGGGGAACGATGTAAATCATTTGTAAAAATATTTGTTTGTTTAATTATGTTATAACTGTGGTGTGTGCTACTGATGTCGACAAATATAAATAGTATATATCACCAATCGGAAGTGAAATGTCTGGTGGTAGAAGGTTAACAAGATCAAAGAAAAGAGAACGAGAACAGAGAGTGATTGATGTGGAAACGACGAAACTGTAAAGTCTGAGACAATCGAATGACATTTTGCAAATGAAGAATTTACTGTATGGTTCTCAGATTTTACTATGAGATTCTGTAATGTTGAGTTCAAATACATTCGGTTGTACTCGCTGATGTTCTCGATCACTAGAGTAGCAGCTTGTCCATCTATAGGTACAGTGACAATATAAATGATGGTAGCTTATGCAAACACATTACGTTATACTTCTGTAAACCAACTAAAAGCTCACAAAAAATACGGGTAACCCTATAATACGTCGTTAGTCATCTGGTTGTTCATTAAGGTAGAGCCTAGCATAGATGTGCGTTGGTCCAAGCTTCCATACCGCACTAGTACGGGGAGATGAAATTGACATGATTAATAGCAAAGTAAACAGGAATAAAGACAGGTTGCCTGAATTTGCCTCATCCATGTGTATTTACCAATTCAACTGCTCCTGCGGAGCCAGTTATATAGGGCGTACGATTCGGCAAGTTCGTCATCACATAACAGAACATCATCCGTCTTGGTTGAACAAAGGACAACTAAGAGTGATTAAGTGTTCTATTCTCACTTACTTGGTGGACACAGGTCACCCAGTTAAATTGAATATAGCTTTTAAGGTTACCCACCATATTCCACCAAATTTGCCGCGTGGTTTACGAGTTCATCTTCTGCACATTGCTGAAGCCATTGGAATCCATGTTCACAAACCAAACCTTTGCATCCAAAAGAAGTTTGTACAACTACTCTTGCCACTTTGGCCATCGGTATAGGAGCGAGTTGGCAATAGAACTTTGATAAACTATTTTCGTATTTTTTTTTGTATTTTACTTATTCTCAACATTCGTCAAGTTCCTTCTTTTTTATATATTATGCAGTGTAGTAACTGCCTGATTTTCGAATAATTGCTTTGATTATTATAATCCTCTTTCTTCCAATTACTCAATGTTATTTTATAGTCGATTATTACTTCATTATTGTAAATCATATATATATGTATATATATATATATATATATATATATATATATATATACATCATATAGAGCCATGATGAAAAACTAATAGTTTCTTCGCTCGATACGTTCCTTCTTTATTTAGTGAATGTCAAAACGGGAAGTTTCACAATGAAAAAGGCTATGCATTGAGCATGAGGCTCAAAAAGACAATAGAAAGGTATCAATTATTTAATCTTTCACGTAGCTTTACGTATTTGCTATGTACTATGTACACATGTTCTCTATAATCCAGAAGTATTTTAATGAAGAAAAAAAGTCCACTAACTCATTTAAATCGATTATTATGTGGCTATGTGATTAAGTAACGTGGTTCATTATAATGCTTCTGTAAAAATCTTTATTTTATTTACGTAAAAAATCATGTGTAAAAATTGCATTCACATGGTAGAGAATAACGAGCGAAAAATATATGAGATGTTATAACTTACTAATTATATTTTATTTACTGAACTTCATACAATACATGAGAAGTATGGTACAATGGAATCATAGTTTAACTTATCAAGACGACTACTGGTCTGAAAGTCAGCGAACTTTAAATTTCTTATCAAGAAAGCTAAATTAGTGATGTATAGTGTGAAATTAAGGGAATATACAAACATTTTGAAAAGTAACTAAATCGATATTCTGTAATTCCATGATGAATTGCTAATCTGAGAAAAAAAACTGAACTGTGACACTGACACTCATAGCTCTTTAAATATCATTACAACTAAAGACTGTGTGATGAGGCTGAAACAGAGAAAAATGACTTCCTGAAGGTTAGCAGCTTGGAACGTAAGGTTAGACAATTTGGCATGGTACTTGGGAGAAAAATACAAACTTACCAGGTCTTTTTGGAACATGCACAGTACTAGCAGACGAATGGGCAGGTCTTGCTTTATTTGTCGTAACGTTTCCAGAGGTAGTGACAGAACGAGACATTGTTAAACGTTCGAATACAGAAATGGTTGGTTGTCTAGATCGTCTCTCAATAGAATCGGAACATGTAGAACTAGTGGAATCTGGAAGTGGGACCATATTTCCCAACTTAGCTATAACAGATGAGATTGGGTATTGATATTCATAGAATTTCCTTGATTTAGAATAATCACAAGTAGTAAAATCACAGTTGATTATCTTAATTAATCGGCTTAGTCTTTGAAGGAAAAGATGAAATAATATGCCAACTGAGCGTTCGACTAATGAATTAACAGAGAACTTAATCAGGAATTACATGAGAACATCAAAATGAGCTATTTTCTCCTAAGTGACTGACTAGGTTAAATGTTTAGCTTAAAAGTTGTCCTATGATATATTGTTAAACGACTGAAAACTATATACAAATAACCTCACAGTAAAAATATTCATCAATTAACTGAATAGTGTACTCTGAAGAACGTCAGCTATTGTGTCACTATAGTACTCGTAAATTATATTAAACTAGGTGAAAACTAAATGGCATAAATTCAAATTGAAAAGTAAACTGTGTTAAAACTAGGTCCCTTTTATTTATCATAAAACTGCTTAAAAAATGGGAAAAAAATCACACCACAGACCATTTGAGATGTACACTTAACTAAATGAAGCCGTTAAGAACATAAAACATCAAGACAACAGAATATTGGAATTAAAATATCTAAGACGTTTGATGTGAAATTCGCTATTGAATAAACCAGATGTAACAAAAATGTATCATCGACTTGAAAAATTTAAGTAGATTTTCAATTCATTATTTTGAATAATATTGTATAAGTTGTTTCTTTACAACAACAACAACGAACTCTTCACATAAATGATCATTTAGAACAATTTAGAAATACAACTGAATAGTTGGTCAAATTTGAAAAAGTTAAGGAATCATTAAAAATATCATGATCACAAATTTTTATATCGTTAACGTAAATTTTATGTGATTTGATTACAATTCAGTAATAATTTCATGAAAGATGTTGAAAACAGATTCTATTAAAAAATTTAGAGATAAATGAACTCCGAAGGTAATCGTCACTCTGATCTATTTTTACGACAGGGGGGCGTTCATAATTTGAATTACGAACTGATTTTAGATAGACTACCACGGGAAACCTGGAAGCAATAAACACACGTTTAATCTTAGGATGGGACTCGTCAAAAGCGAGGATCCACAATCCCATCGCAGGGAACCAAATACAGGACTATAAATCTCACACGAGAACGCCTAACCTCTAGACCACTGAGCCGTCACACAATGGTGTAATGTCTGACTTCAACCAATTCATGATAGTGCACAACTTTTTATAATCTATGATGGATGACTGTTTATCTATGGTTAGTTAATGAATGTAAATGAGTTAGTGTAACAGATTCCACAAGAAATTACAGCGACAGATTTAAAGCAGAGCTAGTAAACAAGTCAAAGACAAGCATGAGAAAAACTGTAAAGGTTGTTAAATGTTCCCTTGGTACTAATTCTGACGCAAAGTTCAAAATAGAGAATAACTTAAGTAATGAAGACTACAAAGAGTACTCGTTTAATATGAACGATGAGAGATAGTAAATAGTTTGGATAGCGGCTAACATTAGAATTTAGAATGAGAATGTGGTCCTATCTCAGACTCATTAGTTAAATGTACCAAAATTTTTTTCCTGATGTGTCCAAAGAGAATGAATTCCACTGATAACCACTTTCAAAATATCGAGAGAATATCTAGAGATGGTGGAGAAGATTTGTAGTTCAAGTAAGTGGTTTTGGAGGAGTTGCAATCTATGACCCGAATAATTCAAGTATGAAGTTTTCATTGTCTTGCTGGGTATCATCAAATAGAAATTAGCTTTCAGAACGCAACTACACCAGTGTTTAGAAATCTATTAAGCGAGCTCGTAATGCAAAAAACGTCGATCATAAACCCCACGGAATTTAGAACGTTTACAGGTATTAAAAACTATCAATATCTTTTGAACAAAGATATGTTTGAGTATAAACGTATTTTTTCCAAGAATGATGTCAGAGGTGAGTTTTTGATCAACAATTATGAAGGAAAATAAGTATAGTAATAACATCACAAATATGAAAGCGATATTTTACCTGTTTGTTCCTTTGCTTTCGATATATTTGCGGGAGCAGTAATACTTTTTGTCACTTTGGGATGATGATTAAAACGCCCAATTTTATCACACTCGTTGGATGAACTAGATCGATTTGAAATTACTAAAATTAAAAGTGGGAGATCATTTAAGTTTTTTAAAAAAACATAAATACATAATGACAAAAATCGGCATGCAATTAAAACACCTACGATGATTTAATCAATCGATTATTTTCACGATGAATAGATAAAGTGACCAGATTGATTTAATGAAATAAAACAGTAATGAAACTCGGGATGAAATAAGCTGAGGCGATGAACACAACGAGTACACCGAATAAAACGAATTCGAAAATGCACTACACACTAATTACAACATACACAAATGTTGTTTAAACTCTGTAATCCTGATTATAAACAAAATATGAGTGGAGTACTGTTAGACCCCAATTAGGACGTGAGGTAATCATGTAAAAATGATCGAACATCGAGCTGATTTACTTGACAAGTGACGAATAAGTTATTGATAGAGTTGAAGGAATATGAACTATGGAATTCCGTGTGGGTGATTCGTTGTTTTCAATAAGTGATCAGCAACACCAAAAACTACAAAAAATACAAAACCACTAATATCTTTATTCACCACTAAATTATCAACATGGCTAACTTAATCCTAAATATTTACAATAAATTCATAAGCTATGAACTAAACTTATCAAAGGATTTGAATAGATCCTAACCAAAAGGGTTAAATTAAATCAATTAGGAAGCAAATACGAGTACAACTCGAAGATACAAACAGATTTCTTTTTCATAAGTAATAACACAGGCAGACAGATTACTACTTTACTGATTTATATAACACTTCCAACTAATAAATATGGAAAACAATGTATTATATAGTTTAATTAATGAGTTTTAAACGAATTCAATGAAAGCTAGAAAAATAATCGTATTTACTCGTACTCATATACATGAGAACATATTAGAAAGCAAACAAAATTGATGACTTTAATAACGAGATGCTAAAAAAATGTACACAAACTTAATGGCATACATGTGAAGCTAAGGCACATTTAACTTAAACTTATTGTCTTTAGATTCAATAGTTGCTATTGTTAGAAACTACAGATTTATGACAGGTCATTTATAATATATCTATAACTTGAAGTCTACTCATCATATTGACAGTCCTATTTTATGATGTAGCTGCAATTAGTTTCTTAGTTTACTTTTTAGGCATTACAATAACTAAACTGTCAACTTGCAAACAATCCTTGTACACTAAAACATTGAAAGTAAACTATTGTCTAGGTTCATTTATTATATATTAGCTAAGGTGATACTTAAAACACTGTAGACTCGAAATATGAAGATATAAAGAAAAATATTAGAGAAACATTAAATAGGATAGTTTTTAGTTTTTCCATAGAAATTATTAAATGCAACAGTCTCACTATAAAAGACCTAACGTAGGCATAAAGGTAACTGGGTGATCAATGTGAAACATAAATTTAGCCTTTAAAACTTTAATAACTTTTAATTCGGACACATTTTAATAAAGGATAATAAATTATTTATAATAAGGCGAGAGTATTAAAGTAGCACGGTAGCTCTTGCAACGAATACTATTGAAATACTACAAGAAAAATCCTGGTTAAGTTGATTCAAGTCAACTTTGTAAACACACAAATGTATGTTTAAAAAACTCCAGAACAGAAAGTTAGAATGCGAATCAAGATAAATCGTGAATGAACTAAACAAACGGCAAAAAGTTAATCACCGGTTTATTGAGAACGCTGAGTATTATATAGTGGCGAAATGATAAATTAACTTTCTATTCGACCAAAATAATAAAATTACATTTTAGACTACATCAGTGTAAATATCTACGTTTAAAAAGTAACATGCAAGTATAATTAGCTTGAGAAAACCCGAATAAAAGTATGGGAGAAGCTTCACTGCGCGAATGAATGAAAGCTGAACATATATAAAAGCATATATGAGAGATATAAGGTTCGGCATGCATGAAATATGATACTCCGTTTCAGAGAAAATAACGTTTTCGTATGCGGGGGTAGCAGGCACGATAGGGATGCAGACAAACCTTCACTGGTTTGATTACTCTCGGAATTGTGCCCATCAGGAATTGTAGTAGTATTTGGGGACTTCAAGTCTTTAGTGCTGATAGGTTGACCAGCTTTGAAAACAGTGTCTCTGTTAGTGAGAGAATTTTGTTGACGTCGAGCATGGGTAACCCGAGTGAATGACGACTTAGTCTGACGCAAAACAGAGGCATGAGCTGAAACAGCTCGCCTAGACTGTGTTGCATCTCGATTACAGGGCCTTGATTTATATACAGAGATCTGAGGCCGAGGTCCATGTGATGGATCTATAAAGCATGAATAATAAGGTGCTGCAGCTGCTGTAAAAAAGCACCCACTATGTCGACCGGTAAGGTAGCTAGCTAATCGCGCTTCAAAAGCCTGTTTCAAACGTAAAGCTGCTGCACTTGGTTGCGTACATATAGAGCGCGGAGCGCTGCTTCCAAAGGCGACCACGCACGAAGTTGTCATAAGAGTGCTTGGATTTCGCGAGGTTCCCAAAGAAGGAGAAGCACTTGCAGTACGGCCAGAATGATCATGTTCTGCAAACTGGCGGCGAAACGTATTGTTTCCTGAACGATTTGCCGACCGCTCTCGGAGTCGCTCTATCCGTGCCTGGAAAGAGATTAAAAAAAGAGTTTATGGCAGTAAGAAAGATTATGAAAGAATTCGGATAAACTTTAAAAGATATCAGAAGTCCTTTGAAATTATTACGGAGTGGAGGAACTCAACACAAAACTCATGCCGAAGCGAGGTAGTAATTTCTACTTAATAATCACGCTTTAATTGGATGACGTTTGCTTGACTTAAATAATCTGATGAAATTAAATTCAACTTTTGTCTTAAACATAAAAACAGATGGAATAGCTTGCGAAAGAAAGATGTCAATAAAACGGATTGACTGAACAAGCTATATGAACATATAGCTTGGTGATTGTAATGTTTCCGTCAATTGAGTAGCGTTGATTATACTTGGAAAACATTCCAATTTATTTGAATATGCTTAAAGAAAATGACAAGTTAAGTTGTTGAGTAAAGTAGGAAAGGTCTAAAAATGGCGTGCATCTTTCAAAGCTTACGTGAAACAATGTTTTAAAGCTATTCCAAGGGTTATAGAAAAACAAAAAGAATTTCGAGTACAACCAGGAGGTGTGATAATACTTAGCTAAATATGTGTAGGTACGAGTCAAGCATCTAAACTACTCAGTTACAACTGTAATACATAACTATGGGTTAACGGTCTGGGTAGTGACCGCTCCTCCAGTTTATTTAGCAAGAGTATGATTCATATTGTTGTTAAATATTAAACACTATTGAATAACACATGCTCCTATAAATAGTTACTTTAATCGACAGAATATAATCGGAAATAGCTTACATTAGAAGCTCGTTTGAAGCGTCAATTCAAACCGAAATTTCGACAGGTAGTTTTCATAGCATTTTTAAACCATAAAAGAATGTTATTGTAAAACCGAAAATAGTTTTGTGAAAAGATTAACTGAATAGTCTGTCTAACACAAATGAAAGTTACACATAAAAAACGAGAAATATCAGGAAAGCCCTTTTGCACATTCTTTCGTTCACGCAGTTGAATGGTATCACTACCCTTCACACACTATGGCTTAAAGCCGAACACATTACCCTGTGATGGTGGAGAAGATTTGTAGCTCAGGTGGGTGATTTTGAACCAATCAACGTCGAGGTGCACAGGACAAGCTGTGAATCACATGTGGAGAAATTCAAACACTTCACTTCTACCCGAAGTTTGTGCTGATGATGTCGTTCAGAAGGACGATGAAAGCTCCACGACCAAACCACCCAGCTCAGAGAACAAACCAACATCAAAAACATTACCCTGTGTTTAGCGAAGTTAGATCATAGGAAAAAACCAACTTAAGTGTCATCTTCATTACGACAACGATATGATTTTAAGAAATACATGAAAAATTAACATACAAGTTTACACCAGAGGAAAATTGGATACTAAGAACTGACAACAAATTTGAGATGAAAATTATTGTGGAAATAGTCCGTTTATAGGCAAAAGATAAAGTAGCAAGTACGAAAGAAAGAATAAGTTCTATATTGAGATCCATGGTATACGGTAAGTCATAATCATCCCAGTCTGGAACAAATGTGCAATAGCCAGTTTTCACGCCGGATCAAGATAGTGGGATGACATTAGCACAGCATATACTTGTAACATATCTTTAGAAAACTTACTTTTTGCATAAAATATCAGTGTACCTTGGTAGAAAAAAAGCAGTGGATAGTTCCTGCCATGGAGGGTTTTAAAATGGATGGTGAACGGGTCTCGAACTGTTTATTTTTATTTATTTATTTAAACACATAAATATTGGTACAAGGAAGCACCAGATAAATATGCGCCACACAAATCTCATTCGATTTGTGTGAGGGCTGAGATACTGCCCAGGTGCCCAGACTGAAGCAGGTGGTTTTCTTAAGGGGGGCACACCCGGAGCCTTTGACCTAAAGGTCTAATCCACAAGGCAGTGGAGCATCGTAAGGAGATGCAGTCCCATGGTAGCCGATGACCAACAGTTGGTTCATACGCCATTCGTTCCTTCAGGATACTGGAGCCCATGTGCACCATTGGTTTGGAATCAGGGTTTTCCAACCCCCTAGGTGGATCCTCCACATCCACCAACCCGGTTAAAGCGCCGGACATTCGCTTTTCGTCCTCTCACTTTTGTGAACAACACCCCCGCCACGAGAAGGCAGTGAGTAGGACTTCCCTGGCAGAGGCTATATATTCGCGTGGCCATATGAGAGCATTTCGAGAGGGAGAGCAGACTCTCCCCACTCTCGGCCGTACCAAGGCATTTGGGGGGTTTCGAACTGTTAAAATAGACGAACGGAATGCCTATTGATAAATGAAATGCAATGAGATGATGTGGTCGCGTGATGGTTGCTGATGGAGTTTCGAATGATTTGATATCAAAGATGATCACTAGCCAGGTACTTTCTGGTAAAATAACATACTTATATACATACTATAAACAGTAAAACAAGCACTACTAGATATCATTGGGAAATGCAAAATGTTTTGTAGGTTAGTCGTTTTTTGATCATGAACTGTTAGGCCTAATTCTTACATACCACATCAATTTCATAAGGGTTAACAAAAACAAATATTTGGACATAAAACCCACCAGTGGAATACCTTATTAGATATTAAAGTACTGAGACAAATTCTCAACAAGTTAAATATTAGGAAAAGCCTACTTGATTTGATAATTCCAAGGCTGCACGTCGTTCTAGCGCACTAAGTCGGCGCATTTGTTCCTTTTGTCGCATTTCTTCAATTCTGCGCTTTCTTTCCTCTTGTTGGCGCATACGTGCCATTTCAGCTTGTTGTTGAGCTTCTACGTAGGCAGCGTACCGTTGCTGCTGTTTCAGTTGCTCGGCAGCTCTAACGCGCCTGAGTCGTTCTTCTATAGACAGTGAAGCACTTGAACTGTGATTTGAAGGGGCTTGTTGATGTTGGGAGCTATCAGCGCTATTCGGTCTAGTGAGCTCTGTTTCGATAAAATGGAGCGACAAAAAAGTGATCATACTAGACAGTACTCATTATACATATGTATCGGTTATAAGCTGTTACACTTAAAATGTTCAACAGTAAACTGAGAATAACAGGACTAAGCTATTGCACTTTCCAGGAGCACGCAAAAGAGGACTTAGTGGGTCACAAAAATACACAATGTAAGGATGAATTAAGTTGAAAAAATAAAACATAGTAAACCTGTATGGAACTCAAGTGAATAAACTAAGTGCGTTATTCGGAACCATTTTCAATACTGATGTCCGTAATTTAGTGGCGTCCATTCATCTACTCTTGCTCTAAAGACTTTGACAATTTATAAAGATCTGTCTCCCTTCAGGGGTAAGTTGGGATACTTCTTGACAAACTTTTGTCTTTGATTCATAGGGCAATACAGTGTTCTGGAACTGTGCTAGGAAAGTATTTAAGAATCCAAATGAAATCTTGAAAGCCCTTTATAATAGCAATCTATGTAGAACAAGTTTATATACTAGCTGTTCTTTACTGTTCTGAACCATAAGCTGAATTAGGGGCAAGAGCCCATTTTGGCTAGATTATAAATGGCGATTCCAGGCAGGCTCTGAAAGAAGTGTGTCATAGAGATGAGTACCTATTATCCCGGAATATGTTTTCTAACTTTGAGTAGAAAGTAATACGATGAACAAACTGATGAAATCCCCGTCACTCAGTAGGTAAACTTTATACCTGAACGATGGATTTTGAACTATTCAGATAGAATTTGCTTGTATACGAGTGGTATAGGCCAAATTTATTAGTATAAATCATTGTTGCCGCACTAATCTGGGGTGCACAACTCTGAAGTGATAGTAATCCTGCTTTATAGTCCACAACTAAATCGAGAACGTTTGACGCCTTTCCGTATACGACCTTTTCTTGATGTGACGGTGAAAAAGGTAGACTGCCAGTCTAAGACATGGTGGATTGAGATGGACGATCGTTATTCCACACCAAAAACTGTCGAATAGTGACCATCCACATACAGTCGTAGAAACTCTGCAAATACATTAGCAACGATTGAGTCATAGTAGTCCTGTAGTAGTTTGTTTTCCATGAACAGAAAAACATATGTGAGAGTAGCGAAATAAATATTAATTAACGATATATACTTAAAACCTTGCTTAAGTTATCAAATTTACTTTGATAGCAACTATGCATAGACATAACTTCAATCCATTCTTAGGTTAGATTAGTTGTGACTCTGACAAGATGATTCGACATTCTCGGTCGTGTTTACAAACATATGATTGATGGTTCCAAGTGTATAGTGAATCTAAACCGAAAACTGATGATTCCTCAGATTAAGAGGCTTCACAGTATGTAAACATTAGAATTCAGACTCCATTTGACTCTGACAATCAAGTGTCCAACTTTCGAGTGAGAGGAGCCTTATTTGAACTAAGTAGACACTAAGAATAAAAGATAATTTAGTAATCGTTATAATCAAGAAGTTGGTTGAAGAGAAAACGAGGTCGTATAAAGGGAGAAGCACATTCGCAAGTCTACCTGTGGGTGGTTCTTGTCTTTGTACTGCTTTTAGTACTCTAACTATTGAGAATACAATAGGAATTAACAGAAAGATTGCTAAGTAGAAACAAACCTGGATCTTGAGTTGCGCTTCCCGACCCCGTGCTAAGAGACCCGTTAGGCACTTGCTCATCGAGTGATTGGCTATGTACCCCGTTAAGCTCCATGACTCCCTGTATAAAGATTTTGAAAAACAAATAAACACTCTTAGATATCCATGGCGAAATCGCAACGGGAAATTATAACATCTAAAAGAATACTCACGAACTGCTCGTACCCATACATTAGTAAATCTACTTTTCAAGCACCGCCAATAAGCTTAGAAATAAATATGAGAACATTCACTGGAATTAAGCAGAACATTTTTTATTTCCTCTCGAAATTAAATTGTTGTGATTTCTGTAGAAATATGTTAGATCATTCAAGGTTTCATGTTAAGTACTAGACCGACCTCAAGTCCTTACGGAAGTAGGTACTAGGGCTTGTAGCGGTAAATGATTCGCAAATATAGATGATTCTGTAATTCTTTGACATTAATGCTGACCTCGTTGGTTTAACTGGACTCGAATAGCTAAAGGCGCTCGGTCACTCATCTGCAACAGACTACGAGTGGGTATGCCGTGTTGCGTATCCCTTTCAATTACTAGACAATCTAGACCAACGCTTTTCGAAATATTGATATCCTTCCAACCAAATCTTCGAACTCATCCATTTTTGACTTCTGATTTGAATAGGTTGGTATATTTTGATTACAATGGCATGACGTATAAAAGCGTTGTCAAACTCCGAATACCTGTGGTATCTTAAGTGACTAGCGCATCGTGATCTGGTACACCAAGCAATACACTGTGATTTTCTTCCTTGTTGTAACTCAATACATCCTTTTTTGATATTTATTTTTAATCATCGTTTTTGTGTTTTCGGATGCTTTTTAGCCCATTTGTATATTTTATCTTGTGCTACACAGAAGCTTACATCCATGGTTAAGGAGTAGTTAAGACACTACTGCACGTTTTCAATCAATATGTCACAGCTAGTATGTTTAGTATTGATGTATTTTAACCTTACGGCACTTAAAGGGAGGTTGTCCTTAAACGTGGGGAATTAACCGACTGACAAAGGTTAAACCAGCTCTTCTACAACGTCGAGTCACAACACAGCTAAGTCACAGAAATAACACTACGTATGAGATAGGTCATTTGTCTATGGGCCTTTTTCTAGTACCTTCTCAGACAGTTCTTGTAGTCCAAGCATTTCCAACAGACAAACTAACCACATCTGTGGACCGCATTCTGGAGACTATCAGAACCCACGGCACTATGGTTTACACTCTACAGAAAAGTCTCAAACGACAGAAAAATAATACAGATCCAGTTATAGTCTCACCCGTTATCTTAATAGTCATAATAATCACAGACACTCTCAAACTCCTAGAAGAGGCTCTTCACGAAAAAGATCTGTTTCTAGACCACGAGAGGCAGACAATCCTAATTGACGTCGGTACCCCAAAGCTTATGGTAATTCTACTGGAAATTTCAGAAAAACCCTTCAGTTTCTCAATCTCAAAGCCGTCCGACACAGAAAATCTTTCGAGAAACTGCCCAGCCGGCATGTGTTCACAGCAACTTGTAGCTGGTGGAAATAGTCGCCAGTTATACATCACCGATGAGGTGACGAAAGTTCTTTATCTCGTCTATACTGACGCAGAATACTAATGACCATTTTCTAGAACCGGTCTTCAACCTTCAGGTAGCAAATAGAAAACTGTACACTACGTACGGTAAGATGTATATTTGTCTTAAAGTTGGTTTACGCAAACACATTTACCGGATTTTCATTGTTGCAGGTGTTTCTATGCCAATTATTGGTGTGGACCTGCAACAACATCATGGTCTGCTCATCGACTCAAGAAAACGGGGTTTACTGAACTCAAATGCCAATTTATCTGTATGTGGAATTCATTTTCTGGTTACAGGTTATGCGCAGTCGCGGTTAAGAATAAAAACGATCTATACCTTCGACGGGTAGTCAACAAGTACTCCGAACTGTGCCAAATGTGACCGAAATTACCATACGTAGTCATTAATGCTATACACCACATCTTGACTACAGGATCATCTATATTCTCGAAAGCGTACCGACAAGCGATCGTTCGGCCATCAAACAACAGATGAGCATCTCTCTGCTTATGATCCCTAAAATAGATAGCAACGACCAAGGCTACAGACAACATTCCTATAATAGCTATTGTCACAACTTTCCGACAGTATGGTTTTCTGCGAATGTCTTCCTGTTTAAAAATGCCACACAATTTTTTCAGAGATTCATCGGTGACGTCTTCAGAGGTCTCGAATTCGTGCATGCATATAAGGATGACAGCTAAATCTCAAGTTCGTATGGAGAATCTCATCTCCAGCCTCTGGACCTTGCTTTAGAACGACTGCAGAAACACGGCATCATTGTAAACATTCGGAAACGTCAGATTACAACAGATTCCCTGCATTTTGTCGGACACAATTGGTGCATAAGAAATTCGCTTTCTAAAAAGCAAATTGATGGACATTTCACTAGTTCTACAGTGAATTACCCAGTACCGAAAACATTAAAACACTAACGTGCGCTTAGCTGCCAAGCACTGGAAGGCTGTTTCGTTCATATTTACGTGGATTCAGGTTATTGGTTCGCGGGCGAGACTGAAAGTCTTGGGTTTTCTTTGTCAGATGCGAGGTCATGAATTTCAACTCCTATTGGGACGAAACGGCTGTTCAGTGCTACAAGGTTTCCAACAAGTAGCCTAACTGGGATCAATTTATTATTTAAACTACGAAAACTCTACAGTGTTTTCAAATCTCCCTATACCAAGCCTAAATACTTATTTGGTTAATAATGTTTTTGCATTCTACGTATACCAGCCAGGAAATTAAAAACGAAAGGATGCATACGATACAGGCGTATACGATGAAATTTTTCACGCTGACGAATAGTATATTTGCTCATAATTACTAAGCTTTCCTTGCATATCTTGCTTTTTATGTCTATACCAGTGTTTTTTGACTTACACTTTATTTTTTTTCCAGGATTGCAGGATGTTGCTGAACACAGTGATTTCTCAGATGGGTGTTTATAAAGGGAAGCTTGCCGGTTCTAAACCTTTGGCAGTCCACTTATAGCTATCAGCACCCCCCGAAGGATGGAGTCACATCATTGTCTATTCTAACTCGTCGTGTCGTAACAATAAGTAATGCAATGTCCGTAGTTTCTTAAGAATGTAGTTAGGCTGAAGACAGAATGATATATTTATTTTAAGTGAAGACAAGTTATACAGAATGACCATGCCGACAAGACTGTGCCATGTCATCTGACTGAGTTGAATGAATTCTTCACGCCGTCTGCACTGTTTATCTTCTCTTCGTGTTAACTGTTGAGTATAAATTTTCCAAGTTATCTGATGTTCAGCTTTGAGGGTTGTGTGATTAGGAACAATTGCACCACATGTGCACTACACACATACCTTGCAAGGACTAGCCAGCTTAGTTCAAAAGCTTCTCAGCAAACCTCCAAACACAACTTCGAACATATTCCTGAGTTTCGGCTTAACTGAAGCTAGGTCTTTCAATTGAAAATGTGTTGAAGACGAAAGCTTTATCAAACTCTGAGTATTCCTGGCATCTTCAGATGAATAGATTTCAGATGGTCACTAACAGTACAGGTGACAGCTGTATTAAACAAGTAGGTGTTTATAATTCAAGTATATGGGAGTCAACTTAAATGTTCTTCCCTCTGTAATAACGTGTATTTCCAAATGTGCCATTCTTTAAGTAGATGAAGTGAAAGATCACTTAATATAGTTTGAAACGTCGGGAGGTTAATAAACTTGAGGGTTTAGAATGAATATGACCCTGATGAACGGAATTTTTATATAAGACAATGTGCATGAAAATTACCTAAATGTAATATAAATTTTCAAAATTCGTGAAGTGCTATAGTTGGATAGAAAAAATCAAGCGCATGTATATTGAATAAACGACAGTAATTTTTTCGCGACTTCCTTTCGCACATGAGCACAAATGAATTTCAACCCACCATCATTTTTACATTTGCTTCATTTCCAGGACATCTGGAAATGATGAAGAGTGGAAGATTAACACGATGAACCGAGATTTATTGCTGGACACATTCCAACTGAAGACGGGTAACCAAGCATCCTCACTAGATAACTCTTGGTCACACGATGTTGCGCATTTATTAAAACAATTACTCAATTTAGGGTTGTTCAATTCTTGACGCACTGACCGTCTTCCGGATATATAATTGAGTACATACATGGCGGACATCGGTTTATTTGGGCTCTGGAAATTTCTTTGGAAGGTAGTACGTACAAGAGCCTAAAGAAACACTGCATATATGTGGCATCTTTACATCTTACAGTATAACTAGGTTGTCCATTCTTTACTGGAAATGTGGAGATATTATCACATCTCGAACGTTCAAGTCACATTTACATTTAATTAATCTTCCTAGGTTTTAGTTTTCCTATAAAATCTGTTAATTCAGACAGTTGTCAAAACACTCGAAATTTGTTTATCTGTTTAAATTATCTTGTTCGTATCGATGCTCGCTTTTGTACTAGCGTCCTGATTCCTGTAATGGAAACAGAACGAAGTGACAAGTTGTTGCAAGAAAAAGCAAGAAAGCAACTCGCAAAAGATCTTAAGCCCATTGAAAAGCTCAGATATCAGTGTCTTTTACGTGGTGCATCCGGGATAGCCGGTATAGGAAGGTAAATATCTAAATATTGCTGGCTTTTAATGTTCTTTTAACAATAGACAATTTCGAATTATTGATGATGACGGGAACAAAAAACTTGACTTTAAGGAATTTTCGAAGGGGTGTAAAGACTTTGGTGTGGATCTGTCCAAAGAAGAAGTTAAAGAGATTTTTGATGAAATAGACACAGACCAGAGTGGATTTATTGATTTTGATGAGTTCCTAATATCTTTAAGGGTAAGATTTGACTATTTAATAAAGTTTAAGCCCCCTATGAGCAAGTGTAGACTTGATGTATTGAACAAAGCATTTCTGAAAATGGATAAGACGAAAGATGGTGCAATAACGGTAAGTTTCTTTTATGAATTCTTTTTATATTCAACCCCACAAGATCGTACATCGACCTAAATTGGAATCGTTTTAACCTTTGACGATGATAGTTAGGTCGGTTTTTATTGTCATGTTCCAATTCAATCACGACTCACATCACGGTTAATAGATTATGTCAAGGAATTTAGAAATATAAAACCCGGAAATATCTATTAGTTTATTGGAAAAGGAAGTGGAATAAACCAGATACTGTCAAAAGTTAAAGTTAAAACCCGTTCTCAGTCAGAATCGTTGCGGAAATCGACTATTTATGACAAGTCTGCATAGGCAGTGGGTATCACTCGAAGAAGTTTCTACACATACAAACTTTAAATCAAATCGAAAAACTAGTCTATTATTATTGATGCTCGAGAAAGAGAGAGTATGTCAAGCGAAATGTGTTAATTATAATCTCAATAAACACTTTTGTCATCCACATTGGGATTAAACAATTAAAATACACCAACTTATTGATCCGATATGTAGGTAAATACATAAAGTATCGTAAATAATGTTCCTGAAACTGAGTTCATACACATTATGGCTTTGCAACCTGTTAAATTATTACATCTTCACTTAAATGCAGCAATAATTTTCCTTTTTTGTTCAGATTGCCATTTTGTACTTTTGTTCACAAAACTTAATAAAGTCCTAGGTATCTTTATCTAAGTGATATTAACTATTGAGAGTAACTTACTGTTTTTGAAGTTAACATACTATAACTGAAGACTCGTTCGCTTTCATCTTTATATCGCTTTCTGCAATTATCTAAATCTCCCAAATGTTGCTTAGTACAATTTCTCGTACAATCTCATGACCTTTGATCTATTTGGCCTCTGAAGGTTGTATCATAAGTTATAGAAACTGCGTTTATCATAAGAATTTATACACATCATAATTAATATGTCTTATCCTTTTTCACTACGGTTAGCAATATATAAGCAAATGATATTTTAGCAGTGATTACGATTTCAAAATAAATGCTCAGAAGTGACATTTTATGTTGTGCCAGTAAAATATGCACATTTTTTCCATAGATGTAAGTGATAGAAGTCAGATACTGTTTTAACAGATAGGGAGAAACCGACATTTAACTTTGAACACCTATAAAAAAGCTTTGTTTTTACCGTAATAAGATGCGTAAAGGAACGATATCACAAATATTCTTCCAAATAATTTAGTTTGACTATGTTTCAGTAATGCTTAAAGAATGAGTTCTTATTAAACACTTTTTATGTACTGAGTATTTAAATGATGGTAGCTTCAGCTGCAAATTACCACATTTTTTGGTGTTTACATTTAATGTCAAATGGTTCTATTACAGGAGAGAAGTGAATTATTTTGTTTTTTTGCAACTTCTCTCAGTAACGTAATCCGCTCTCGAGGTTTAAGGCAAAATTATTCCTCAAGCTAATCGAACTTTAAGTGTAAATTTACCAAGCGATGTGCTCAAATCTCTGTTATTACGAACTATTCATCCCTTAACTTACTTAATCCTTGTAGTTGAAAAATATTGAAGAGTTCAAAAGTGTATTGTGTAATCATGAAGAGATTTTTTGGATGTAAATGATCCATTTTTGTACATGCCATGGACATCTGAATTTGAGGAAAATTATAGATGTCACTTAATACATTAGATGTAGTCGTTATTAAACACTAGTTGAAAACGCAAGAGTTTGTCCTACATCGAGTTAGTTCCAGTTTTCCTGGTGCAATCATTCTTCACTTATCTTCAAGAATATACCATACTTTTACTGAGATCATTGACTACTATGTAAGTTACCTACTGGTGAATTCAATAATTAAACAAATCATCTGATTTTTTGAATTGCTTATTTCAGATTGAAGATTTAAAAGGCGTATATAATGTGAAAAATCATCCAAAGTTTATAAATGGAGAAAAAACTGAAGATGAAATTCTAGTTGAGTTTTTGAAAACATTTCAACCTCAAAACAATGCTGATGAAATTGTAAGCAGTTTTGAACATATGATTTTATTATTCTATGAACATAATTATCATTGACATTCAGTTTTTTTTTCAGATTTTACGATATTTTTCTCTGACTGCATTATGAAAAGAAGTCCTGAATATTTTTTGTCCGTAATTTTCTTACTATTTTTAATTTTATGTATCACTATTGCCACACTTTTTAATCCTTTCCTTAATACTCAGAACATTGCAGTTGTTTTGAACTTACACCTACAGATGTAATATTTGAATGCAGCAGAAATTTTCGATTTCATTTAGACATTAAGTTATCCGAGAATAGTATTCAAAAGTATGATGCAACAAGCTGTTTGATAAAATTTGTTTTGTTGTAAACATAAAAATGAAATATTTGTGGCAGACATATGTCTGATTTTTAGATTTTATAGACTTTAAAATTGTGCCATTATATACTATAATTGTCATCGCAAATTCATAACAATAACAGATCCTCAGCTCTAACACTTGATCTGATTATATCATACCATGTAGTATAAATAATCTATCCTTTTAAGCGGTAATTAGAAACCTATAAAGCAAATGAGTTTATACGGAGACAAGGTAAAGTTTATTATTATTTTGATTCCACCAGTTATAAACATAGATAATTTTCGGTAGAGGAATTGATTTGAGAAAAGCAACATAAGATTTAAAAATTTACTGGGTATTCGAAAGCAGAAATGAATAATTGTTTCTTATTAGTTGTCAATGTTTTGAGAGTGTATATATCTTCGACTTTGTCGAGCACTGAAATCGGGATAATCACTATTTCTTGGTAGTTTTAATTTACCTAACATTTTTATTTAACACAATTTACATAATTGTCAACCATTGATATTCTAAAGATAAGTGTTTTTCCTCTATATTAATTGTGATGAAGCAAAAAAAACACTAACTTTAAATATTTCAGGTGACAAGAGAAGAATTTTTCAATTATTACACTGGTATCAGCGCATCAATTGACAATGATGCTTATTTCGACTTAATGATACGACAAGCCTATAAAATTTAAACTGGACAAAGTTTGTTTACTCAGTGTATATATTTATATACATGTATATATGTATACGTATGGCTTATTTTAGGCAATTTTTTAGTTTGTTGTGTGTAAAAATTAAAGCGTAACATGTGTCAACTGCTATATACTGTGCACATGTTGATGATGATCTTATATCTTATATATATAATCTTAATACAGTAAGATATTATTGACAAACGATAGTCAGGTCATAGCTCAATAAGTGAGTAGACTTTTATTCAACACGTTAGAACTTCAAGTCTGTCACACAGTAATGTAAGCGACCATTTAATGTAGATACTTTATAGCCCAATAAACAATTGTATGCTAGGATCTTGAATTAATATGTACGTATATATGTATGTGAAAATTCCTTAGTAAGTCAATAAATGTTTCATATTTACATTATTACGAACGAAATATTTATTTTTTGTACAAAAGTAGGGTCATACAGAAGTTACAGATATTAACTTCTTTTATAAAATTAGTTCTAAGCTCTTGCAATATTAATTCATTTTTGCTCGGGATGTGACAGAGTCTGAACTAATTTTGATTTGGGCTAAAATCAGTGGCCTGTTTTTTATAATTCTTAACGTAACTTGTAATGAGTAGTTTAAATAAAAGAAAGATCTGCAAAATGTAGAGCATTTCTTAGAAGGACCTAAAACAACAGATGTAGAACTTTGTTTTATTAAAGTAGACAATGTAGTTATTATTTCAGAATGATTGTAGAAAAATACAAGAACAAAACTAATTGGAGAAATAGTATTGAAACAGTTGAAGGAATTATTTAAAAAAACGAACACGATGCTCAACACTTTAAAAAAATAATAATTTTCAATCATATGGTTTTATTATTTCAAAGACCACAGAGTTCGAATAAATTATTTTTTTATTGGTATATCCGTGAGGGCTGTTCAACATCAAATTAGTTTCCATCATTAGCTAATACCAGACGGAAGATCACTAAGAATCCATGAATACTTGGTGGGTATCTTTTATGGCAATGAACGGTTTTCAATTTTTCTTTAGCTGATGTCATTTGTGTAACGAAAAATAGCATTAAAAATTGATAATAATAATAACTATTATTATAACTATATATCTATGCATGAATGAGTGAATTGAATGCTTTCTATGTGGATATATATTTGTTGTTCATTCATAACCTGAGTTTACTTTTGTGTTGCTTAGATTTTGCAAATGCACTATCGCATTAACCTTTTTCACATTAGCTCCATATACCCTGTTTTTATACTGTATATTTATAATCAGTCCATGATCTACTGATAAACAGCTTTTTCATGCTAAAGTATGTTTCTCCGTAAACATGTTTCTTACCTAGCATAGAAGAGTATAAACCTGAAAGAGCTCTTAGAGCTTAGCGTAAGAACTGGAGAGGCTTGTAATCGATCATGAAAGTGTTCACTCAGATATAGTTTGGCAGTGATATCTAAACAACTGTGGTTTGATTAATCGAAAAATTATCCCACCAGGCTCCGGATAAAATGAAGAGTAAAATAAAACGAAGACTGGAAAAATGTCCACGAAATAATAGCAAGCGATGGTGGTCAGCGAATGAAAAGGAGATGGAAGAGACAACTGTGATAAGTAATAAGAGACGACTGTTCAGAATTATAAAGTAAACAAGTATTAAAAATGTCAGCTGTCAGTGACAGTTATTCCGAAAAAGACTGGACTATAATTGAAATAATGAATTAAACAGTCCTATAGGGCTTCAACTACCTTCTGGTTTGAGACTATAACCAAACAACTTGAGTTAAATAATAATAAGTATGGGCTCCCTCAAAATGTTAACGAAGATGAAAAGGGCATATCTAATCTAAGAGAAGGAAGATTAGACTTATTTACTTACACCTGACACATCTCATCGAGGAGCATAGGCTGCACACCAGCACTCTCCATCCAACCATGTCCTGGACAACCTTTTCCAGTTCTTCCGAGCTGCTACTCATCCTTTGGATATCTGCTTCAAATGCAGACGATGCTACTACACTGGCTATCTTCACATACATTTGTTGACCTGCACGGGATATAAAAGCTAGGTCATCCACGAAGTCCAACTCATCTAGTTACATCCAACCCGTCCATTATATTCCGTGATTCCCCTTAGATATCGAGGTCTTCATAATCCAGTAAACCACTAGGGGGAAGGGAAAGGGTGAGAGTAGGCAGCCTCGTCTGACGTAGGTCCTCACATGGAATGCGTCTCGCCATGCAACACCTTGCACTATAATCAGTCGTATAAATTTCGTGTGTTGTTGGTGTTTTCCTCATGTAAACCACAGTGTTCAAGAAGGTTCCATAAAGTTCTCCTATCCATACTATCAAATACCTTCTCATGATCAATGGAGTTGATGTATAGTGACGAGTTCCATTCAATTGATTGTTCAACAATTATCCGTAATGTCTTGATTCGGTCTGTACACGACTGATCCTTACGGAATCCGGTCTGTTGATCTGGAAGCTGGACGTCTACTGCGTCTTTCATCCGGTTAAGCAACACTCTGTTGGAAACCATTCCTGGTACTGACTGAAGTGTGATTCCTCTGTAGTTCTCACATTTGCTCAGATCTCCTTTCTTCGGTATCTTGATGAGGCGTCCTTCTTTCCAGTTTGTCAGTGACACTCGTTCTTCTTGGCAAATCTTCCTGAATAGAATGTGGAGCATGTTTGCAGTCACCTCCATGTCTGACTTCAGTGCTTCAGCTGGTATATTGTCAGGTCGTGCTGCCTTCTCATTCTCCATTTGTCTGATATTCATCCTGTTTTCTTCGATCGTTGGTGGAGTGACTCTATAGGAAGGTTTGTGTGTGCTACTTCAATGTCCGGTGGATTCATTGGAGCTGGTCTATTCAGAAGTTCCTCGAAGTATTCTACCCATCTTTTCATCTGTTCTTGTCTTTCCTTCTTTGTCCTTGACAGGTCTTTCAGGTTTGCTATATCTCCCTGCTAGTTTTTTTCTTTGTATCATATAGTTGTCTCATATTCCCTTCTCTTGCAGATCTTTGCTTTGTCGTTGCTAAGTCTTCCACATATTTCTGCTTGTAGCCTCTAATGCTCTTCTTCACATTCTTGTTTGTTTCTGTGCGTTTAGTTTGTGCTTTGACCCTCTCTATTGTTGTTGGTATGTTGTTAATTGCTGTCTTCTTGAATCTTATCCAGGCTGTCGATAGAGATCCATTCCTTATGATGATGTTTGCTGCATCCAAACACCTCCTGACACGTTGATGTTGATACTTCTTTGATCCGTTTCCAGTTGTCCTCCATCGTAGTTTCTTCTTATTTGAGTAGATCGTGTAGAGCTAGGAACCTGTTGTTGAGAGTTATCTTGAATTCATTTAGTTTGATAGTATCTTGTAGGAAGGCTGTAGTGAACATTTGTACTGTTGTTTCCCCAGTTTTCCGGTGTTTCTTTAGCTTCAGTTTCATCTTGGCCACAACTACGTGGTGATCTGAATCTATATCAGCTCCTCTCCTGATTCTCACATCTTTCATTGTCCTTGAGAATCTGTTATTGATACAAATGTGATCGATCTAGTTCTCTGTGTTGTGGTCCAGTGAGATCCATGCAGCTTTGAACATGCGTTTTTGTGGAGATATTGTGCCTTCTATAACCAATTTGTTGAGTGAACATAGATTTGCAAATCTCTCTCCGTTTTCGTTTCTCTCACAGTCCATGTCGTTCCATTATATCTTCATATCCGGTGTCGTCCATTTCGACTTTGGCGTTTCGGTCTGCCATCAGGATGTTCGGCATTTCTTTCCTCGTGACCGGAGTACAGCAACATCTTTCCCGAATGATAGTCCAGCTTTATTAGTTAGATTGAGTGACTCACAGATTTAGAACATACAGATAACGTCGTCTTGGCTGGCGAAAAATCCGACGAAACGAAGTGTTTTGATTTATTTGAGTAACATTGCAACCATGCTTGGGATACGTTTCCTCCCCCTGCCACAGAACTTATGTTTATCAACTTCTAGGTGTGTCGATCACTGCACTTATCTTCGAGATGTCGTTGACCCTATTAGGTCATTGGCTGACGTATTCTCTGCTCAGATAGAGAAAGACCGGTTGGATGCCTGCATTACCTACAAGGTCATTTTTGGCCGACAAAGAGACGAGGAAACTTGACAGCAGTTTACTCTGTTTTACTTGGTGATTGCTAAACGTAGCCTTTAGAAGTAGAAAACATTTTCAGGTTACCAGTACTCAATCATACATATTTTCAAAGTATGACTTCGGATTGGTAGAAAGATTGAGTTTGTCATGGTCAGGTTAGATGTAAGGTACCATACAAAGATGAAAACTCGGTTGATGAGGCTGTCAATTTTCGTTGATTGAGGTGGCTTGGACATGCGTTACTTATACCCAGCCACTGCCTACTTCAACCAGTGTTGTTGAGTGAGCTAGAAGCAGGTTGAAAGAAAGTTACGGATGCGTGAATCAAGATATGAGATTGGTTGTTTTGGCTGATGCAGACTTCCTGGTTGTATTACACGCGATAAACACTACCAGTGATTGGGGACGTTAAACAACATAGATTAGAATCTGTTACAATGGGAGGGATACATTTTCTTTTTTCGTACACTTCTAGATCCTGAGTTTTTAGATGACTTTATTTCTGTAATTGATTCTTTCTGCTTAATTTGCAATCGTTTTTAATATCCCTGATACTAATACTGTGTTGAAATTCATTTGATTAATTTTAATATCCTTTTTATAATTTAGTATGACAATTTGGTTTGATGGACATTTGCGTTAAATTCTACTGAACACAGATTTTATCAATAATTTCTACCCCTTTTCCAATTTTATTTTCTTTGAAATTAGATAACTCGTGAAGAATTTTTCAATTACTACTCTGGTCTCAGTGCATCTGTTGACAATGACGCTTATTTTGATTTAATGATTCGATGCTCATTTAAATTATAAAATAACAACTGTTAATTAGTAAGTAAAACTGAATGGGTCAGTGAGAAACAGGCTAACAACAGAGAAGGAAATGCTTTATTATTTTTTTTGGTTTTGGTTAAGCTATTTTCATATATGCGTATAGTAATATAAAATTTATAGTTTTAGTTATTTGCTTTTCCTTTATAAAAAAAAGATTCAATCGAAATCGTCTTTCCTGTTTACTATTACCATTATTATTATTATTATTATTATTATTGCTATTATTATTATGGTAATTATCCTCGTTTGTTCTTCCCAATTTTGTTTCGTTGTTTGGTCGTTTTTATTTTGAAACTTATTTAAACATATTGCCTTAGATTGGTTTTTATCCGTCCTCTTTGTTTTGAAAGTATTTTATCCGTTTTTCTCAGTTGTATGACCTCAATTTTTTTTGCAAGAGTTTTGTAATATTCATTTAATGTTGTGGTTGTAGTTTGTGTTTCTATATCTTTTATTGGGTTTCCTTTTTGCTATTGAATATTTTCCGAACAAGCTCAATATATATATATATATATATATATATATATAGGTCTACCTCCTGTCTGTGATAATACTTGCTTTGTTTTTGTTAAAAAACATTTCAAGAAATAAAAGACCTTATAAATAACAAAGCGTCCTTTTTTTTCCTGAAATCACGAGCCGACATAAGCTGGACAACCACTGAAGACTAGAAAGTGTTAGATAGGTGTTTCACACTAATATGGTACATCCCAGCAGTGAAGATCTAGAATCCTACTAAGAATGGAAACCAAGTATCACAGCGAGCATTTAATATTTAAACCAATGAGTTGGCATCCATTGAGTGAGATTTATAACTTTAATCAATCCGCGATATTGCACAACAATCTTCCTTTGACTTAGGCTAGTAGTTAGATGCGTACAATATTGAATGCTCGACAAGAGACCTACGTTCGATAACGGGTGAGTTCGTTGATGTGCACTACCATGGTGTCTAATAATAGGATTAAAAAGCTGTCATGTACTTTCTACCTTTCAATAGCTACCTTAATTAAGTCATTTCGGTAACTCAGTAGCACTCGACAATCTACACCCCCCACTGATGTTTGTTTTCTCTTGTTTCCAAGAGTTTCAAAGTTAAATGTTTTCTGCTGATTAGTGTTTATCAGCAGGATACCAGGTCATCAAAGAAAAATGAATTTTGATTAATAGATATTCTGGAAAATTGAGAAGTTTTGTAATTCAACTCAATATAGATTAGTATTTAACGGTTTGTGCATTCTCATTAACCAGTCTTACTGATGATCAACCGGTATGTGAGACGCCTTTAGAGGAGCTTTAACTAATGTGAATTTATATATCTGAAGAATTAATTAACAATGAACAAGTTTATCGACTATAGAAGTTGCACCGTTTGAAAACAAGTAACCCATGGTATTTCACTTTACTTTTTGGACATTTTGAACATTAATTAGATATTCGATTACCTTCACAACTCACTGTTAGATAATATAGAATTTATTCTTTGATCTATTGAACCAACCTAAAAAAAAATGCTTCCTTTCGAATAAATGGGTTTGCGTATTTTTTTAGTGGACGTTACTTACCAAATAAATGAGTCACAAGGTTGTAGTTCAAGAAAATGGATTCTATTGATATGCTGAGGTAAATTTATAATTTCAGTATAGACGATGAACTGATGTTAGGTACAGTGCACTTGAACTAAAATGCATACATTACCACTGTTAATTTTACTGGGAGGATGTTAATATTTTTCTAACTTTGTTTGAGCGAAATCCTTTTTTTCGAATTTCTATCTCTTGGTTAGTTCAAATAGTTGTTTGTTCAACGGTACTAAGAACCCTCAGTAGAACCTAAACTACCGTTTTCAAAACATATAAAACTTAGTACATACGGAAGAGATAGTTATTTTGAAATGATTCTCGCAGGACACACATATACCAACGAAATCGGTCAAACATCAGTCAAGAATATCAACAAAGGGATACGTTAAACATTTTCTAATAATGATATATATACAAACAGTTGATAGCACCAAGATCTTGTTGAAAATTAGTACTTAAGAACAAAATTAGTAAAGTCATATCTTACGACTTCAATCGTTTTGTATTAAAAACGATATTAGTATTGAAAATGACTTTCGTTATTACAATAATCCTATTGTTAAATGAAATATTCAAATTATTATTTGCCTAATGTATTTTTGAATACAATGCATCACTGGTTATCATTCCAAATAAGATAAAGTCTATTCGGATTTCAATCTTTCAACTCTCTTCTACTTTTGAGAAAGCAACAATGTACATAAATTCTTAAATGTGACCAAAATTGAGTCATCAATCATCACGAGTTGATTTAAACTTATGATATTACTGACCACAAACTGATTCGTAAGTTCAATAACTTACTATTTCCATCACGAGGTTTAGCAGTCTTTAAATTGATCTGAAGACAAGTCTTATCATTTGTACTTTTAGAGATTTTAGTAAAAAGGAAAGCTCCCATTAACTGATTTTCTTGTTATGAATGTCGATATTAATTTTTGGTGGAAACTGTTTTCAAATTTAACCAGGTTAATCTCTCCTAACAAATAAATACCGTCGAGTTTCAGACAATGAACACTCACCAAATCATTTTCTTAAACAACTGAATATTGGTATAGTAAAATACTAGTTCCTATCATATATTTGTATCGATGATACAAGTAGCATTTTCAGGTCATTTTTCTTGATTTATGCTGGTTTGAAGTAGACTATTCTGTATCTTGCATGATGTGGATGAAATAATGCAATTTATTTGCTCTAGATAAACGGAATGGAGTAAAGTACACATTCCAGTTGTATTGCGAAGTAATCTGGTTTGAATTTCAAACATGGATTACAAGTTCTTCTTTGTTAATATATTTACAATTATTCTTTGTGCTTAATTAATCCAAGAAGGGAAGTCAGACCCTATTATGCCAGGGTTAATATTTCCTAGAATACTTTTCTATAGCATTTTATAACATTTATGTATTCTTTCCTAGATGTTTTCTCCAAATGACTTTCATCCAAAGTAAAGTATGGCTAATGCTTCAAGTGAACATGATATGAACATTAAATTTCTGTTGGATAAATGAAGGAGTAGAATTTCATCCATATTTATTCTGTTAGTAATTTACTTATAGCTTTGATTAGACATTTTATTAGCCGAAGTGTAGTAATTAATATAATTACTAGCTGATTCATCAATCACCTTCATCTAATTTTCTTTATTTTAATAGGATTATGATTATTTAAGATGATAAATGCATAGAGTAGAATGCTTCAATTGGCTTACAATATATACCTATTACGAGAAAAAACCAACCACTGTTTATTCTGCGCGTTTTAGTTGAGTACACCCGTAGTAAAATCAAGCCAAAACTATTGACTACACTTAAGTCGTGAAAATAAACTACAACTAACTAATTGAATGTGATAAATCACACAATTTTAAAGAAAAAAACTATATAGATGTTACTCAATATAGATTGATGCTAGTTGGGGTACCAATGAATACCGCGGAGCACTGGAAGATTGCTTTCTCCTTATTTGGGATTAATTAGCAGAACATATGTGTGCCTTTATCATGTATCAGCGATAAAATCTCATGAAGAAGGCGTTACTCTACTTAGAGTTCCTGAATTCAATCCTTGATAGGACCCTTGAGTGTTCATTGTCTGAAACTCGACGGTATTTATTTGTTAGGAGAGATTAACCTGGTTAAATTTGAAAACAGTTTCCACCAAAAATTAATATCGACATTCATAACAAGAAAATCAGTTAATGGGAGCTTTCCTTTTTACTAAAATCTCTAAAAGTACAAATGATAAGACTTGTCTTCAGATCAATTTAAAGACTGCTAAACCTCGTGATGGAAATAGTAAGTTATTGAACTTACGAATCAGTTTGTGGTCAGTAATATCATAAGTTTAAATCAACTCGTGATGATTGATGACTCAATTTTGGTCACATTTAAGAATTTATGTACATTGTTGCTTTCTCAAAAGTAGAAGAGAGTTGAAAGATTGAAATCCGAATAGACTTTATCTTATTTGGAATGATAACCAGTGATGCATTGTATTCAAAAATACATTAGGCAAATAATAATTTGAATATTTCATTTAACAATAGGATTATTGTAATAACGAAAGTCATTTTCAATACTAATATCGTTTTTAATACAAAACGATTGAAGTCGTAAGATATGACTTTACTAATTTTGTTCTTAAGTACTAATTTTCAACAAGATCTTGGTGCTATCAACTGTTTGTATATATATCATTATTAGAAAATGTTTAACGTATCCCTTTGTTGATATTCTTGACTGATGTTTGACCGATTTCGTTGGTATATGTGTGTCCTGCGAGAATCATTTCAAAATAACTATCTCTTCCGTATGTACTAAGTTTTATATGTTTTGAAAACGGTAGTTTAGGTTCTACTGAGGGTTCTTAGTACCGTTGAACAAACAACTATTTGAACTAACCAAGAGATAGAAATTCGAAAAAAAGGATTTCGCTCAAACAAAGTTAGAAAAATATTAACATCCTCCCAGTAAAATTAACAGTGGTAATGTATGCATTTTAGTTCAAGTGCACTGTACCTAACATCAGTTCATCGTCTATACTGAAATTATAAATTTACCTCAGCATATCAATAGAATCCATTTTCTTGAACTACAACCTTGTGACTCATTTATTTGGTAAGTAACGTCCACTAAAAAAATACGCAAACCCATTTATTCGAAAGGAAGCATTTTTTTTTAGGTTGGTTCAATAGATCAAAGAATAAATTCTATATTATCTAACAGTGAGTTGTGAAGGTAATCGAATATCTAATTAATGTTCAAAATGTCCAAAAAGTAAAGTGAAATACCATGGGTTACTTGTTTTCAAACGGTGCAACTTCTATAGTCGATAAACTTGTTCATTGTTAATTAATTCTTCAGATATATAAATTCACATTAGTTAAAGCTCCTCTAAAGGCGTCTCACATACCGGTTGATCATCAGTAAGACAATAATAATTTGATAATAATTTGAATATTTCATTTAACAATAGGATTATTGTAATAACGAAAGTCATTTTCAATACTAATATCTATCAAAACGTTTTTGGAAAACATAGTATTTTTAAACGGTTAGAAGTCAGACAAGATTGTATCGTTGTAGCACTTACATTTCCTCAGAAAGACTAGTTCTTCATACGTAGTATTTGTGCGAACTTATGCTTCTTTTGTTCTTGATTGCCCGCTGATTACGAATTACAAATATAATACATTCATTCGTGCTCATCTAGTTATATCTGCCTCAAATTGTACTATTTTGTGAGTTCTTAGCTGGCACATTAATTCGAATACTTATAATTATCATCATATTCGGCTTCACATTAAATTGTAGTGATTCACTTGATTTATTCCAACTTTTGAACTGACAAATTAATCTCCTATTTTTGAGTCATCGTGTACACATAATATATCTCTGCTAATTATTCAACTGTAACTCCGATGACTTCTATATGTGCATTTGTCTATTCATCACTTACCCTAATCGATATTTGTCATTAGCTTACGTTTATCTATCTGACTATAAAATTTTAAACACACTTCGCTTAAGGTCTGCATTCAATAACGTTCGTAACAGATGTATTAGTGAATGGAGACATTTGTATTTCAACTTGATAAACGATTGTTTTAAACACAAGTAGGATATATGTGTTCCGTTACCATTATTATTGTTCGATTATACTGGAATCAACCATGAGCACTAAAAACTCATTTCATTCTGATTCATCCAGACAGCATGTGTTCTGGATTTTATTACTAACCAGCATAGTCTAGCTTAAATTGACTCATGAATTCAACCATTAAATTTAAGTGCATTAAAATAAATCCTGAAAAATGTTAAATGACTTTATAAATCAAAGAAAAAAATGGTATAATTAACTTTTTTAAAGGTCATTCAATATTTCGCATGATTTACTTGTTACTACGGTAAAATCATACAAATAAGTTTGGTCTAAAGAAAAAAACAATTAATTTCAATGTCCATTATCTAGTTTTATGACTTCAATAATTGATTGTTTACACCATTTGTTTGAACTTTCACTAACGTCTAATGAACATAAATTAACATAGGATAGTGTTAAATGTTCGATTTCAATTGAATGGATTCATTACAACTTATTTCTTACTTAATACTCATGTATAAACTCAAACTAACATTAATATCACTTCAGCCAGAAGTGTTATTTAGTTCAAAAACTACTCCCTGTAGGCTTTGGTTGTATATGGTTTGTCTAGTGAATATACGAATTTGTTTAAATTTGTGGAAAACTCTGGAAATTTGTGTAATATTGTGAGCTGTTCATGGAGATTGTGCATCGAAGAAAGTTGTAGTTTTAGGGGAATCAAAGGTTTCAGGTAGGGGTGCGAAGACTACAAAGGTGGTGTAAGGCTCGGACAATCATCTATGAGGCAACCAAAAAACCAATCTTTTAAGAACCACGAAAGATGTGTTTAGCAATGGAAACGTATATGTATTGTCATGCATGAGGAGTATTTTGTTGAAATATGTTTAGTCGGGTAGTTATAGATTCTATGTGTTTCATGAAGTCTGTCGAGTTCATTTAATAGGGATTGGTTTGGATTTACTTTAAACTTCAGATATACTTTTCTGATGATTTGGAAACAGTATAAAACTGATGTTCAGATATGATTGTTGCTTTACTGTAAAACAATCGACAGTAAGACATAGAGCACTATGTGATTGTATAACTAACAATAATTGTCAAAACGCTGGACTAAATATGATAATTAATAATTCGTTTTAAAGTTTTGGTGTTCTATGATGATCACTTTTTTTATGTCCTTGATCTGTCTACCCAATAATATACAGAAAATTACTTATCTCGATATCTGACACGATAGGCTGACTGGTTCAACATTGAGGCCAGAAACGAGTGAGTCCAAATTGACATTAATAGTCTTGGGCAGAAATGAAAACTATTTGATCACCTGATTGGTTGACAAGCGAGAGAGAGAGATGAGTCAACGAGTAACACTACTTGACTGAGTCCTGATTTCCGATTCAGAATAATGTTAAAAGATATATGAATAAATAGATGACTGACACGACTACAACGTATAAACAATTAGAAAAATACAATTGTTTCCCAGATAACCATTAGGGTAGGAAGATGAAGTACAAAAGCTTACGGTTAAATTACAATAACATTGAAACAGAAAAGGATACGGCAGTGAATCATGCATCAAATGGAAGCTTACAGTTTATAAAAATAACCAGGGACAAAACTAAATGTTAGTATTTTACAAACTTTGAAATGAGATAATGTTCCCAAAATTAGCTTCCATTGTTCGTCGTGACTTCTTTATTTCTCTGTTCACATCAATATTGTATAGATGAAAATATGATATATATATATATATATATATATATATAGTGACGACCTTGGTTAGGTTAATGATTCAATTACTTACGATGGGCTAGCTATTCTTCTATGAGGCCTTGAGATAACATACGATCTCTCTGGAATCGATTAGTCTTTTACCACTCCTTCTTGATAAGGTTTCCTCTTTTCCTTCAGTTGAGATAAGGATAAATCAAACCGATATTCTATCAACCTAATATGAGGGTCCTTATTTCAGTTATCATAAACGAATAATAATCAAGGATAACGGAATAATATCAGAAAACAATAATAAAACGACTCTGTTTTTTAACTAATACTTATCGAAGATAATAGCCAATTTTGAATAAAATCATAATTCGAATTCCCTTTTCATGAGTGTATACAAAAGAAACAGTACCTTGGTTAATTAAAGATCGTTTAAAGATAAGGGCAGTATATTTGGGCGGATCCCTAATCAGGTCAACTAAAGTATTCTTATAAAATACATGAAGTGTTGATAGTTTGGATAAATGGATAACTAGTTGCATGCAACTAAATTAGTGTAGTTATTTTATAAACTCTTTGTTAAACATTATAAATTATGTTCTACATAATTATACGTGTTATGGTTACTTTGTGGGGGTGTTCAGTAGAATACGAAGGTGATGTTTCTTTCTTAACTACACATGTCTTTGAGTTTCACGTCATGAACTGACTTTGATTAAAAAGCCTTCCAAAGCCAGGAAAATAATTAATTGAATTTATAAATTTAAACCACTGGACGCCAACTCAACGCTTACTATGAAGCCTAATGGTCCTGGGTTCGATGTCTCGTGGTGAATTCCCGCTGATGAGCCTCATACGAAAGGGAAACAGCTGTGCAGTGATTCTTGACTTTTAATGGTTGTCTAATCAAAACCAATTCGTGATGTGAGATTTCAAACTTATCAATCACTATAACACTCAATAGCGATCTATATTACGTAATACTACATGTTTCAATAGTGTAATAAGACGAAGATTATCAGAACTGTGACGATATATTAGCTCAAAACATTTCGAACAATCTGATCACACATATACTTGTTAAGAACATTTATATATAAAAATAAAAGGTCAACTAGACTCGAAATGGGGGTAAGGATAGAAAACGATAATAATAATAATAAAAATAATGTGAAAACAATTTGAAACCTAGTCACTCTGGATAATAAGCTAATATTACTAGGGTAGGTTTAAGGAGAGAACAAACTGTTTTTGAATACACAAAGAGGTTTAAATTTTCATATGGCTAAGGCTTCAATAAACCTTAGTATACGCCCTTTTACACTTTTAAACAACACAACAAAAGCCGAGTTTAGATCAATCTTATGACCTGTTTCGATTTTATGTTTAGCAATAGAGGATGATGGATGTTTATCCTCTACTCTTATTGGGTCATTCGACTGTATTTGTTTTTGCAACCATTTTGGTACATGTTCACCCACCTTAATTTTCAGATCACGATTGCTCCTCCCTATGTATGTGTGACTACATACACATTTAAATTGGTAAATGCAGTGGGATGTGACAATCGATTTGATGTCTTTTAGGTTTTGAATGAAGCATGGACCTCGTTCTTTCTTTGATAATGACCTTCGCTGCACAATACGTTTTGTTGATAAGCCTTTGTTTCAATAAAAGGCTATTTGAATCATTTCTAAATGGTAAGAGGATGTAGACAGGCTTTTTTTCTACCGAGGCTACAGTAGGTCTCACTGTGTCATGAACTTTCCATCTATTGATACATTTAAGTGGATAACCATTCCCCAATAATGTCTTGTTTAACAACTTAACATCATCATCAATAGCGTCATTTGTGCAAATACGATAAAGCCTTTTAAATAGGCGCCTTATCAAACTCCGTTTGCATTGCACAGGGCAAGGTATTGACCCGTCCACGCCGGTTTTCGAAAAATGGATCGTTTGATTGAGCCATCTTCTCGTCTGTTTAGAAGTATATCTAGGAAGGGAATAATCCTACATACTCTTATTTATAGGTAAACGGATGTGAGACCATGGAATTGTGTTTTAATTTAAAGACCATTGTTTACAAAAAGTCTATAATGTAAATAGATGGTAGAAAGATATTTCAGAACATGGATTAACATATATATATATATTTGATGTTGTCTTATAATAGGTGAACTAATTTAATTCCCGTAATAAAAATTATTTTATGTGAAAATTTCGTTTGCAAATTTGATTCCGAATTCATTTTCATAGAAAAAAAAACACATTCAATTTGTTAAACGTGATAACTAATTTTTGGCTAACTAAAGAGAGACAGAGGGAACAATATAATTGACAGTTTCATGACAATAATCAATGTTTAAAAGATGTTAATATGTTAATTGAATAGAGACTGGCATTTTAAGAACTATCTGCAATTGTGTTTCAAATATTAAACCATTAACTAATTAAAAAATGTAGGCCTACCTAGGGTGAAATTAATACATAAGAAGTCATAAAATTAACTAACGTACATAAAGAAACAGACCAATATATAACTAAGAAGGTCAGACTAAAGTGAATGGACGAGCAAATGTAGTCTTATGCTTCATAGGTTAAAAGAACATGTTGATTATCGATAAAACACAGTTGCTGATTTCGATGAAAATGTAATAATAACGCACTTACAAGAAAAGGTGCTGTTTTGGGAGATCATTTTATGAGACTGTGATTAGATGTGTGCGTAAGGTTATTATATACAAATAACGTTAGGGCGATGTGCGTACGGATTAGATACCATATTTTACTGTATGAAGGATTACAAAGAAGTATGACTTTTTCATATGGATGAATATTTATAACATACTGTTTTTATTTATCCGCGGATGTTGGAAAAGCCCAAAGGACTGTAATACGACAAACATTCGTGTATCCTTGATAGACAAGCTCTAAAATCAATGTTCTGATATTTATGGCAGGAAGCGTCCTTACTAGTTGCTTCTAGAATTACTCTTGGATGGTTAAAGTCACACTTACAACTGTCATTCAAGCATTTGCTAGTAATACGGAAAAATTTTACAAAAAAACTAAGTACTGCTTCTTAGCATATAAATTCACAGGTAAAACACCGGGGTTAGAAGTGTATCCTGTGATCAGCAGCGACCATGTTCGTAAGTAGAGGCATCAAAGGCATTACATAAGAAAGCCGGAGCACAATTTTAAGTTGTAAATGCAACAGAGCTAAGTGTGATACTACTCAACACACTAGATAAAAGCCTGATGCCAAAACAAAACTCCAATATACTCACCAGTCAGAAATAACCACATGGCTAGTGAAAACTGACGGTGAATTCTGGATGCAGCGCTTGTACGTATGTACATCGGTTCGAGTTGCCACACCCCTTTAGCAACGAGAGATAAATTTGCCGGGCAAAATCAATGAATAGTAGAGGTAGTAACAGTAGTAATAGGAAAGACTAGGCATCCAGCTCCCAGATTTCAGCTAAGATTTAAGTTAATTTAACTGCTAAATATGAATCATCATTCTGAAAAGTCTCAGCAGTTAGTCCATTAAACCTTGCTGCTCTTCGTCACTTTATATCAATTCACAGATAATTTTCATTTAAACATTAAAAATTAAAAACACGAAGTTCAGAGACGGAATCTCTTTTCAACCAATTTATTATCAAACTGTACAATCGTATATATATGAAAATTTTTTGTTAAAGTACTAATTCCGTGAGGAAATGTGAACACTAATAACAAAGATGATGTAATAGAAAGATTATAATAATCGATTACGTAATACGAGTAATAATAATATGACCTTTAGTTATCATAACAAAAACATTTTATTCATTTTAATCATCTTTTTATATTCACTAAATCTATTGTTATTACTCGTATCATGTAATCTAGTATTACATCAATTCACCATTTAGGTCGCCTGGAGGTAGTGAGTAGCTGAGGTGTGGTTGAAGACCAACTGAACTGGTCCCTAAAGTGTTTTGCCCATCCGTTCAAACACATGGATTGAATGTGAATAATAATCCCGATTTTTTCAGAGAGTTTCAATTACATCCGGATTTTTAATACCCATTTGTTTGATAAGTCTGAATAGTTGTGACTGTCACCTATCGCTGCTGCCTTTTCCGTCTGTTTTGCTTTCGCTTCCTACCACTGCTCATGATCACTGAGTAGTCTCTTTAGCAGCATATGTTTATGATGCCTGCGCCCCTCATCGTGTTTGGGGCGAGACGGGATGAGCTTTTGAGTGCTGTCAGTTCTGTAAGCGTTGCTGATTTCCAGATTTTTCTTAACTTTTCGGTTTAAGTAGCCGGTAGATATCACTGCTGTTTCCACAGCTTTTTGGATATCATACCAAGCTACCTCAGAATGGATATCACTTGTATGGTTGACTAACTCCTTCTAAGTTGTTTCTGAAATATATTCCTAACTTTTTCATCATTAAGTTGAACTTTAAATAATTTACTTGCTGCGGTTCTTTCTACGTCCAGCAAGATACATGCTTGTACTAAAGCATGATCCGGGTCCAAACATGTACTCCAGAATGAGCACCAGTCTTCGGCCGAGCCTCTTCAAAGTTGGCTGATGAAAATGTGGTCTATTTGAGTCCATCGATTGTAGAGATAACCATGTCAGACGATGTTTCTCCTTATGTTTAAGGTTGGTATTTGGCAGAAAAAGACTGTTATCTGAGCAAAATTGCAACAGACACTCGTCATTATCTGTTCGCTTTGGTTTAATCTACCTACTTGAGCATTAAAATCGCCCACCATTATTACATCAGGGCATTTAAAATTTTGGACGTTGGATAGTTTCGTATAAAATTCATCTTTAACTTGATCTGAGCTACGATTAGTGAGAGCGTAGGTAAAGACAATGGCGTGCGTCTCTCGCTTTTCAAGTTCTTACTGTCCCGTCCAATCACACTACACACAGGCGACTGTCTATTAGGATCCAGCCTAACAGAGCCTCTTTTGCTTTTGAACTTAATACTATACCTACTTATGGTGTTTGAATGAACCAATGATTTCTTTGCATTGATGACTATTTTGATTTTGAATTTCAAATACAGTACATTCATTCGTGCTCATCTAATACTTCTTGATTGAGTTGTGTTATTGCTGGGATTACTAGTTCATACTACCATTCAAATACTTCAAATCATCATATTGGCGTCGTATTTCAGCCTGTGATGGAACGGTTGGATATACATTCAGATTTTAATGCTTTTGAGGATAACATGGAGAGGTTCGAAATCTGGACTATGACCAAGGAAGATGTTAAGGATTTTAATATTGTGCCCCATTTCCTTACATTCATTGGAAAAGAAGCATACAGCTTAATAAACACTTTGGCACTTCCAGACTAGCCGATTTCACTCCCTTATGCAACCCTCAAGCAACTACTACTGGACCATGTAAATTATACAAATTTCGAATGCGGTAAGGGAGAAAATTCAATGAAATGACTATCCAGAACATCAGGAATTCCACTACTTTACTACGTCGTTCAATATGTAATCAAGGTTAATCAGATAACAATTCACTGAGTTGTGAACAGTTCACGAAGATGAGCACAAGTTTGGTAAATGCTTGTTCTGTGACACGTTTCACCCATTTAATTCACGTTTATTTCGTAATTCTAAATACTTTAAATGTGGTAAAACTGAACACATTTAGTCAGTTTGTAATACAATGGTTCATTTCGCTGAAACTAATGCTAAAATTTGTGATTCTACTAAGTTGGATGTTGCTAATGATCACTTATCTTTGTTCAAGACTTCTAGAAGCGATATAACGTCATATAGCAGTTCAGAGTTGAATAAAACCTAGAATCATTGTGAGACAAAAGTTTCTAACCAACCAACATCTAACCAGATTTCTCGTGTTACTGTGCCAGATATGGTTTGTCACGATTCACATATTTCTGATGAGTGTTTCTTACAACTCGGAGAATAATATGTTGAATGAGTCAAATCATGATCTAAAACCGGATTCAGTTTTGGTAGACGCTTATTTTTTTAATGATCCATTATTCTCTAATGAAACTCTTAATAAATTTGAGGGAAGTATTTCAGAAAAATCAAATCCAGATGTCGTATCAAATGCTATTCATCGTCGCGATGGATTTATCTCTAGAGATATTCCAAATGAATGTGATAAATATGTTCCCAATGAGTCGAATTCTAGTCACATTTCTGATGTTATTGTATCAGATGTTGGGTATTCTCACGAACAATATATATTCAGTAGAAACCCTAGTCAGTGGACTGATGAATCAGAGGGAATAGCAAGTTTTCCTGAAGCAATCAGAGAACCAGTTTACCCAAATATGAAGTTTGCTCAGGCAGATAATGCAAATCAAGTCCAAGATTATCCTAATAAGTATGAGGCAAATGCATGTTTTCCATTTGATTGTTTTGCAGGTGAATCAAGCCTAGATGAATCACATGTTAATTACACATATCAATACATATTTATCTGTGTGTTGTAATATGAATAACAAAACGAATATGTATCATAATTTTTGTGCAAGTCAAAGTCACATGATGGAATGCCTCAAATAACGTGTCAGTGTTTATCCCCAAATACTCACATATAATAATCGAATTGTGAGATATAAGAAGATAATGCAAATTAGGAACGTCGAATTGGTTATAACATTGCGACGTAAGGACCCAACATTATTTCGTGAGGGAAGATAGTGTTGGAAAGTCTATGATGCAAATTCTAGATATCAGTGGCTTCACTACACAACCGATATGATGATTGTATGCAATTCTAGGAATCAGGTGAGTCTGTCCCAATTTTGGTTGTTAATTCTAATACCAATGAGTATTCTAGATCGTACAGAGTCCACATCTATTACACAGTCGGGCAGACACGATGAGTCTAAAGAGAAGAGGTGCGATTGATCGCAGAAATCTGGATCCTCATTTAAGCTGTGGCGGATGTAGTGTTTGAATGAACCAATGATTCTATTGTATTGATGACTGTTTTGATTTTGAATTCCAAATACAGTACGTTCGTTCGTGCTCATCTAATACTTCTTGAATAAATTGCGTTATTGCTGTAATTACTAGTTTATACTACAATTCAAATACTCTTAAACATCACACTACTTCGGCGAAGTCACTGGAAGTAGCGGTGGAGTCACCAGACACGCGAAGGTAAATCGTGCCGGTCCCTCATATTGACGAGGTAAGGTTAGATGAATGACTGCGTATGGATCCTGTGTGGGTATTTCAGATATGCAGCATACATCGACGGCGCGAGATCCTAGAGTCCTGGCTAAAGAAGCCTGTTGTTCTATCTGACACAAAGTTGTAACATTAAAAGCTCCAACTTGTAGTTTAGAGAGTGGTTTCAGGAGACCAGGAAAAACATCTCATGAACTAAAATCATTAGCATTGGCGGTGCGTGGTGACAAATATATACGAGAAGGGTTAGTTATTTGGATGGGAGAATTAATAAAAGGTGAGGAGGGAGTTTCCACCTGTTGCTCTTCTAGAGCTACCAAATAATAACTGGAATCAGTATATATCGATTACATTACCACCATAAGGCACAAAATAAAAAACATTAGGGATTTATCCAAGTAGTAATTTGAATGTTTGTTTAAAACACTTGGTAATAAAAGTAGCCAAGAGAATAATAATTTTAATGTTAACAATATTTCATGTTTGATTTCTAAATAACAATACAAGTTTTGTATCAATTGAACAAATGTTGTCACATTGTGAGTGCAGTTAAAAGTCTAGACTATGCAGAAATGAAAGAAGGGAGTGTTGTTGTTGCTGCGAAGTAGACCTATAGAAATGCAATAATCAGATTAGCATTTACGGAGCAGAAAAATAATACAACGAAGTAGCATCATTCTTTCCAGCAATAATGATAACAATGACAAATTGAAAAAGAAATGAACAGATCCGTACATGATACAATATTGATGAATACATCATGAATTAACAGTGACACTGTTGGTTATCATACCACTGTATTTTTCGTTTTTCTTTCTAGGACCTTTTGAGAGCACATACATACATTGTTCGTCATTGTTACCTCCTTGTGTGTTATTAATCATGAGGATATAGAATATGGCAGTCGAAATAGAAAATGACGTAAAGAAACAAAACAACACGCGATTGTCAAAAGAAGTACAAACAATGAACAAAGTATGTAGGGATGAAACACAAAATAACAAATTTGAAAAAGAAGCTGATCACAATGCGTGTGCGTTGTTGCATTTGCACACATAATACAAGAAATGGAGGCTCCTATATCCTGTATCATTTATTAGTATGTATGATTATGTAAAGGAAAGTAAAAATAAACTTGCAATATTGAGTATGATTATTAAAAAATCTATACGTAATCATCAATACAAACTAAGCAGACAAAGACGAACGTACAGTTCAGTGTTGTTCTCAACACTATTACTTCTACTACTGATATCGTTTTACAAGCAGTATGTATTTCAGTAGTATTTAGGAAACATACACATTACTAATCCTACTATGCATTGAAACAAAACAAAACAAAATAAGTACACTGGGTAAACTACTGAAATTGTGGAATTCTATTATTAGAAAACATTAAGAAGTAGGAGGGGAGTGAAATAAGTAAATAATGAGTAAAGTGAAAAAAACAAACAAAACCCAATGTCACTAGTTGATATGTTTGTTCGAATACAATTTATAATTGAATACAGGTTTACAACATACACATATATACATAAAATGTACTGTAGAAAACATGTAAATGCGATAGACTTTTGCGTACTTCCTCCATATATCTTGTATATTAAGATTTCTTTTGTTGAATCGAGTAATTTGAACAGATATTGCATTTAGCTACCAAACAATAGAGTATAACCGGATACATGTATGTCTATAATAATATAAATTAAAAGAAAAAATACAGTGGAAATTGTTTAACAGCTGTAAGTTACAAGTCAGAAATCAGTTGTTATTGGCAACGGTTGAAATGATAAGATGATTTACAATTTAAAGACTAATAACTAACTAATCAGTAAAAAAAAGTTATAATACAAAAAGGTTTAATTGGACTCGGTATATTTGTTGATAGATCAGTGCACGAGACTGTAACTAACAGATTGCGAATAAGTTAGGAATGGTAAATCGCATAACAGGAACCGATTGGTCGGCGGCCTATGCTCCATTGGGAGTAACAGGCGTAAGTAAGTAATAGTTATCCAATAGGAATGTATGTAATAATGGTCGATAAATAATTCCTAACACTTACCATTGATTTATTCTTTGTTCGGATGTAATAACAATAATAATGATAATAATACAATTTCACATATTTTTCGACTGTTGTCATTTGAAGAAATGTAAAGTTAAACAGTAATCGATAGCTGTCATAAAACAATATTATATAACTTCAACATAGTAGGAATCACATAACAAGGTAGAGATGATCAGATGACAATTAACTGAGCACTTAGATAATCTATTTTTTCCAAGTCATCCATTCATAATGATAATCATATTATCCTTTAGACGCTAGTTGATTTGAAATTCACATTTTGAATTTTAGTTTCTGTCTGCTACCGATAAATTGAATGTTTCATTGTGGATCATCTCACTCATAAAGTAAAAAGTTATGAGTATATTTTCTCTATTTTTAGTGTAAAATTTAAAACATTCAAATAGATGTCTGTATTGTAATTAATAAACCTGATAAGTATATGCTATTATACTATCATCTCATAATTATTTACGTTTGAATATGGTTGAACATCTTATCTCGTCGTTTGTTGATTAGTGCCTTAACTCCAATCATTTCATTGCTTAAAACGATGAAGAAAAGTGATTGATTGAAGTGATACGTCATCACCGTTGGATGCCCACTCAGTGGTCTAGAGGTTAAGCGTTCGCGCGCGAGACCTGTGTTCGAGTCCCGTGTGCGGGATCGTGGATGCGCACTGCTGAGGAGTCCCATACTAGGACGAAACGGCCGTCCAGTGCTTCCAAGTGGTCTAGCTTAGATCGGTTGGTGAATTTAACTGTGAAAATACTATGATCTTCCAAAACCCCATGCTGATAAAAAATTAATTATCAGGTTCATACGATAGAAGGGGGGTTAAAAATTAAACCTGATAGATTAGATATAGTATTTCACTTCATTGGAGGCAATTTAACAATACTCAGTATATAATATATATATATATTTCACAAAGCATACAAAACCGACTTATTCATCATGCATATTTATAATATTACTCAAAATAGAAGACTTACATAACTTTGTAAACAGAAGTTACGTTGAATTGCATAACATTATCATTCTTTTTCAATATAGACAATAATAATAATAACATAGCAAGCGGCAGACTGTATACCATTTCTAAGTACACTCAATTATAATCACCGGAAATATTTAGCACCTGAAACACAAATAAATTTTTCTAAAAATATTTCAGAATCTAACACAGCGATATGAGCAGCACGACCAATTAGTGTATTTGCTGAATTTGTTAAATTATAATGTACATCATAACGTACTACAGTGGTACGGGTTGATTGAATGAAACGTTGTAATAAATTTGTAACCATTTCCATATAAATAATCCCTGTCATATTCAAGAATAAAATATGTAAGAAATATTACTGAACTATTGATATAAAATACTGTAAAATGTTAGAATTTGATAAAATCAAACGAAAAAGTATTAGACAATAACAATTAGCATGGGAATTTGTGGAGATCATAGTCTTTTCACAGTTAAATCCACCAACCGACCTAAGCTAGACCAACTGGAAGCACTGGACGGCCGTTTGGTATTAGTATGGGACTCCTCAGCAGAAGTCCACATATACTTGAAGTAAGAGCTGATGATGTTCACTGGAATGGCAATGAAAGCTGCTCAATCAAATCATATGGCTCAGAGAACTTAACCGCAACAGAGGAATCTAACTGAGCCGCAAACCTTATCCATCACACTCAAGTTCAGTTAGAGTCGATTCAATAATGATGAAAAAAGTAACAATGATAAGTTTATATTAATTTACATCGATATCTGGATGTGAATACAGAAATGACAACAAATAACTTGTATCTAGAATATTTACAATATGAATACTAGTTCTAATTATTTGTGTGTGTTGAAATTCACCAAGGTCAAGTTGAAAAACTACATTTTCCACAGCAAATACAATTTCATTAAGTTAACTTTATATGTTATCTTTTTTACAGATAAAGGTAAGTAATTAATAATTTGACAATACAAATACTAAATCATATAGTTTCACTTGGATGTTAAATAGTAACTAGTCAAAAAGTGTTGAATATATACATGATGATGAGGGCTTGAATATTACAGAGACACAGTACCCGCCTTTAAGATTATCCATACACTCTGCTGACGAGTACCAACTAGTACAAAGAACAAGTGTTGGGATTGCCTCCAACCTGTTAACATTGTAAGGAAAGTCTCGTGAAAGACAATTATGAGTGAGTTAATTAAAGCTGAGGATTTCTGTACTTCCCATCATACGGGTAGATATCACATGGAAGTTATGGTTAATTAATAGTGTTTATAAAAGAGTAATAGATTAATTTTAGTAAGAAAGCGTAATGAAATATCAATTTAACTAACAGTCATGTAAATGCAACTCTAGCGAATCATCATCAAAGCCAGAAAATTGGACTGAAAGTAGGTCTTACCAATGGATGTCACACTAACCTGGAGACTCAGATACAAATCTTTCTGTTTACTCCCTCCCAAAATCTACTGACTCAAAGGTCATTCATTCAAAATCCAGCTATAATCAAATATTAATGTTGAATTATGATTCTTAGTGTTTAACAATAATTAAAGGTGCAAATCGTGATTATCGAAGAAGACCTAATTAATGTCATATTTTTACTACTTTCTCATTCAATGTAAAATGTAAATCTTTAATGTGAATGTATCTAGGTTGCAACTAGGAAAACTTGTACTCTTACATAATGGTGAGGTTACAAACTTAAGAAGAACAATAAAGTTCGAGTCAGTTACCCTGTTGTTCACAAAAAGCAAGGGGTAAACACTTGACGATATTTGTATGGATATCAAAGGGGGGGGGGGTAAACAGAAGAATACATACAGACACATACACTCAAATAAAACTAACCAAGAGTAGAAGAATCTTTAATTGCAGCTTTGCACAATTCAATCCGTGTTGAATGATACGGTACATAACGATCTTGTGGACTTCCAACTAACAGAACATAACGAAATAGATCCAAGCCAGGACTAGTACTTAAACGATACAAATATGTATTACGTAAATCCGGATCATCTCGCATTCTTAATTGTGAAAGACTTTCAGATTTTTTAATTTTTTGCATAACCCATATGCCCATATTAATGAGACCAGATGAATTGTATACTGTGCCTAAATGTGGACCACTTAAAGATAGAAATGTGTGCAATTTAGACAAATATGGTTCCATCCGTGAATTCAATAATGCTGCACGTATTATAATACAACCCATACTATGTCCAATAAAACTGTAAAAAAGAAAAAAACATAACAAAGCAAGAGTCAATCAAAAACGTAAGAATAAGAAAATTAATGGATGTATAAAGACAATTTTCACAAATCGAGTAGTTCAATTAGTAGATTTTAGTCTTGAAATAATCCGCGAGCTGATTAATGATCTAAACAACGTTGATTGAAATACTGTCACTAAGCACACCCAGGAGCTACATAAAAATAAAATACGAATTTCATTGTCTGCATACTCACAAAATGTTTGATGGACGATGAAATACATAAAAACTTCCATGAATAGCTTGAGAAGTATATCTACAATGTGTCAAGGACAAATATAAATAAGATTGAAAGCCTATTGTGCAAATGTTTTGATTCTTGCATTGTTTAGCAAAGATAAACAGTTATTTTCGAAGTATAATGTACTTTAGGTTTTGCGGTGAGCGTTTAACCTTTTATCTGACACTGTGACCCATAGGACGTCGGCCCAGTGGTTTTAATGGTTAAGTGTTCGATACAGAACATGAAGTTTTAGTGTTCGATTCCTAGCGGGGTTGTGGATGAGTAGTGATGAGGGACCCACAGTGGAACCAAATAGTTATCTGATTTCCCTGTGATTTTCTTCGGTACCCTAATGGAGATAGATTTATAACGAATACAACATAACAATTAAACCATATTTCATTAAACCACTTGGAATAAGCTATAATTTTGCCACTTATTTTTATACTAAGGAAGTTTTTAATAGTTGAATTCATGAGTTGATGTAAGCTAGACCGCTATTGAAAACCTGGAAGTATTGGACGGCTGTTTCGTCCTAGTATAAAACTCCCCAGCAGTGCGCATCCACGATCACGAACACGGGATTCGAACCCAAGACCTTCGGTCTCTTAACCTCAAGACCACTGAGCCGGCATCCAACGGTGTTAATGTCTAACCTCAATCAATCCATGATCTTGTGCAACCATTCACCCATTATCTAAGATAGATACCTGTCTCTATTCGACACGCATTGGACTCAACTGGTCACGGCTTTTCACTAGAACTTCAGTCACTAATGAGCACATGATGATTATAATCACAATGGGTTTTTTGAGTATATTGTAGTAATTTTAATAATTGAATTCATGAGTCGATGTAAGCGGCTGTCCAGTGCTTGCAGGTTTTCAATGGTGGTCTAGCTTACATCGACTCATGAATTCAACTATTAAATTTACTACAATTTCCAATTAAACCCCATTTTGATCATATTAAGAATGAACGAGTTATACATACGCCTACTGACATCTATAATTTTGTGTTGATTTTCATCTAATATTATATTAATATGATCATGTCAGTTATCAGTTTAAATAACGAACGGTACTTGTTGTCAGCCATTAAACCTCTGGATGTCTTGATTGGACGTATTAAAGTGTGAGTAGCTGCAGTGCTTATTGGCGTTATGATGAATACAGAATATATTTTACAGTTGGATTTCAGTTGATAGGTTGTAGGTTCAAACCTTGCTTTATTAAAAAATTTAGTCAGTTGGAGAGTATCATTAGCTTTCATAATAAAAGCATAGATCATAGGTTTGTTATTGTATTTTAATCTTACAAATTTTGATGTTCTTTCCTTCGGAAGATTTACACAGTTTAGGAGTTTTCAGAGATTTTAATCAAATTAAAGATAGTTATTTTGATTCATCACTAAGATGTAGCCATTGTGATAATTGGCTAATACTTTGGTGATAATTAGATTTCATCGATCAAATTGCAAGGAGTAGCGACTATTAATCTAAGTGGCTTTATATGATGTAGATTGTCTTTCGATTCCCTTTAGATGGCTAACATTTAGTTTCTAGATATCTTTTACCATGAACTAAAAATTTGTTAAAATACCGCTGGAAGCTAGTGAACAGCCTTTCATTATAAACCGTATAGAACTAAATATTTTGCAACAATTATGCTGGTAAGTTAAGAAGTAATTAATTATGAATGTAGCCCTTATTACAGATTAACGTTAGCAAGTAAGTCATTGAAAACAAGAGAGGATTGGAAAACTGTTCCATTATCAGTATTATCCACCTATGCTTCATTTACAGATCGAGTAGAAATGATATTCAACTATGTAATCATATGAATAAATACGTTGAACACATTGAATAGGGCTTGTTCAATTGTTCATTATTCAATATGAAATATTGGGAATGTAAACTAAACAAAATAAGAAGTATTTACCTAATTCGCTTTGGTTTTTCATCCATTTCATCGATATAATTTGCAATTTCATTAACTAATTTCTCACTCATCATATCAAAACCACCGAATGTATCGTCTTGATTACACTCTGACATAAGGAAATGTAAATTACAATCTGGTAAAGCTAATTGAAGATAAACACGTACAAGACGTAAATCACATGAATTACCTGATAAGCAAGGAAAAAGAAAAAAACAATGATAAACGTTTGTGACACTAAAACATTATTTTCCATAAAACATTTAATTTAACTCAAGAATCCATAAAAACGGGTTCACTATATATATTCCTTTTACCATAAACATTCGATTAACCCATTAGTTTTTGTTGTATGATTTATTATTTTTAGTCTGTTGACAGTTTTATTACTCACAGTCATCTTTTGGCTTGATTTTGTGTAATTATTACTTTTCATTTTGTGGTGTGAAGTGGTCTGGTCTGTTTGTACATAAACTGCGTATGTTTGAAATATAAAAAACAATCTTGAACTGGTGATCATTGGTCTTGTGTTCTTCCTCTTCATTCGGGGCTGGTTAGTATTGGGTCAACCGTCGTCAAGCATAGGGCATCAATCTTGTCGTCCTTGTAGCGTATTGATAACTTAAGGTCGTCCATGCGTATAGAACGTTGTTAGTGTAAAAACAGTTCACTCTGAATTCAGTACATGAATGAAATAAATTGAAGACTGAATTGAATTCTCCTATAATTCATCAAGTCGTTAAGAAGTTGTTTTCACAGATGAATTGTTAAAACTATTGTATTAACGTTTATTAATAGATAATTAGTTTCCAGGTTTTCCATGGTGGTCTAGCTTCAATTGACTCATGATCTCGACTATTGAAATTACTATAATATCCACAAAACCCTTCTGATATTATTCAACATATGCTCACTAATGACTGACTTCAAGAGGTATTTCCTGGAGTTCTAGTGAGAAGCAGTGACCAGTGGAGTTCAACCAGGTCTGTTGTCAGATATCAACTCACTGATGACAATGGTGGATATGTCACTCAATTTCGTGGATCGGTTAAAGTTAGACGTTAACACTGTTGGATGCCGGTTCAGTGGTCTAGAGGTTAAGCGCTCGTGCGCCGGACTGAGAGGTCGTGGATGAGCACTGCTGAGGAGTCTCACAATAGGACGAAACGGCTATCCAGTGCTTCCAGGTTTTCCGTGGTGGTCTAGCTTCAATTGACTCATGATCCCAACTATTGGAAATAATTCGTTTAACCAAATCCAATATTTTGTTAACAGTAAACCAAGCAATGGATTAAGCAATAACGAATGATATTTTTAAAACTAATGATTGTCTTTCTCATTGAAATCGATCTAAGAAGTAACTAGTAGGTTGAGCGAACATAGATACTTATAATCATTTATAAACCTATAACGAAAGATATCCGAATCACCATTAATAAAACGGAATATATATATGTTGTGATACAATTTTGGTTCGTATACCATTTACTCAAAAATTACAGTTCTATAATAAACAGTGTAAACTTACCATCTAGACCATGAACACAAACTATAAGATGTACATCACCACTGAATACAGGTGCTTCTGAAAAATATGGATATGGTGCAGCAAGTGTAGCGAAATCACTATAAACATAACCTTGAAAATGTGGTGCGATTTGTCGTTTAACATGTTCTTTCAAACGTAAAAATTCTATTACACCAGGTGATAATATATCAACAAGTGAGTGAGTTTTTTTAATATTTAAATGGATACCATTTAATGTATTTCGATTATTATCATTTTGTTCTTTGGATGATAACGAAGATGTATAAGTTAAAGATTTCGTTTTTTGAATTTGTTTTTGATTAGTAAGTGAATGTGTTGAAAGTTCGCAACTCTTAGAAGTCTACAGTAAGAAAAACGAAAATTTAAAAGAATTATGTAGGAATGTCCAGGATAGTATTATGAATATTGAATAATATAGTACATTGAAGACGCAGTTTTGACTTAATGGGATCACTATGTATTTAACGAATTTGAGCTTTAATAAGTGTGACTTACTGCAACTGAAATATCAGGTATAAATTTATAACACCAGTACTAAAATACATACTTTGTGTGATGATTTCAGATTCTGCGCAGGTGCCTTAACGTAGTAGTTTAGCCTATTATAGTGACCTGGTTGAACCATGTTGGCTGGAATACTTGATTTTTAGGTCCTACTATATTAGGGCAGGTCAGTTGGAGAACGGTTAGGTTAAAAGAAGAGAATTGTGACAACGGTTAAGTATTTGCTTTAAGCAACCAGCGTTTCCGTCTTCCCACAACGAAAGGAGAGGATCAGAGAAGACCAACCTTTAAAAAATACACCTCAGTTTACTTCAAGGGTTTCCATCGCCAGAGATGAGACCCTAAAAGTACAGAGTTATCTCATCTGAAATTAGTCAGGATAGGGTCGTGTATAAACGGCCTGCGCAATGCGTTCACGATTCCAAGTTTTCTAAATCACTTTAATTCCAGATTCACTTTCATTTATTTTAACAGCTCAAACTAATTTTTTCATGTAGGATAGCACCAGTTATCTTGTGAATGGGCAATGAATCTGATTCGCTATTCAATATATTACTAAGTTTCTTAAAGAGACTTTCGTGAACAACTTGCTTCAAACAACGTGTTTTTGTACCAAGTCTAATTGTCTATTGGATTCTCTGAGTACATTTTTCTAGATTGTACGGTATCAAACTACCTTTCTTAAGTAGCAAATTAGTAAAGATTCCCAAAAGACCTTAAAGTGATAGGTAAATGAACTTCTTTTGTACACCGGGATTAAGCAACCGATCTTCTCGTTTATGAGTCAACGGAAGTGTGATTTATAGTCAAGCTATTTCACTGAAGTAAAAGAGACAGCTAAGTGTAAACTTTTAAAATGACTTAGTATGCTTCCCAAATTTTGTATAAAAATATAACGACGTATAAGAGTCAGACCTCATTTAGATTCGATTAAAAATAATATAAATTGGATAATCAGTAAACATAATAGCGTAATTTCTTATATATTGCACTGGGGGCAAGATTGTCATCCAATAACTAATTACAGATAAAAATGGATAGAAAATACAGAACCTAAGAGGCATAAGGTGGAATTCTTGTTATTTACCATACATGATGAATCAGTCAACTACTTCAAACGATTGATAAATAACACAAATATAAAATATGTATCATATGATTTGATCGGTTGTGAGCACTACAGAAGGACATGATATTTATCTACTATTAATAAACGATTAACTAGAGATTAAAAGTATAACATAATGATGAAATAGGTTAGTAATAGTGACAAGAGTTCGAGTCCCATGGAAGCATGGATTACTCCACAGCATTGCGGATATGAGGACTAACACTGAAACCTGGATCCAGAGAGCTTCCACTTGATTGCCTTTAATAATTTAACATCACAAAGTTGAAATATATATATATATATATATATATATATATATATATATATATATATATAGTGACTTGATGGACAGAATCCAGTGCTTCCAGGTTTCCAATGGTGATCTAAAATCGATCGATTCATGAGCTCAATCAAAAACTTAACAATCTCCACAACCCCATACAGAGTAATAATAGTTAATCTGAAAAAAGTTTTTAAGCGAATTAACAATTAACTAATAAATACAGAGTAAAACAAAGAAAAAAATACAAGAAAACGATGATTGATTTGCAGTGAGCTAATTAGTTATTTTATGAAATGAAAACAAATGAACGTTTGCAAAATACTTACAGCATAGTTGATAGTTGTAGCTTTTTTAGGTAGTACATCATCACAACTGTCCAAATCGATGGTGTTCAACATTTCTATAACACTAAGTTTCGGTGAATTTTTATTTGATAATTCTTCATCACTACTTAATAAATTGGAAACCTGATAACCGCATTCTTTCAATCGGTTATCGTGTACCGATGATATTAATAATGCTGATGATGATTCTGCAGGTAATGATGGTAAACATTTATTACAATGTAATGATGAATGTGAAGAATCAGAATTAGTAGATAAACGTTGTTTATTATTACAGTTGTCAATAGTTGCTTGAGTTGTACTAACAGGACCATTCAGATGATTTACTTTTCTTCCTTGATCATACTGACAAGATGTTATACTTGTGGAAAAGTCATGTAATTCAGTAATAATTTGTTGATTTAATCTATTCGCTTGATTATTTCCAATAGTTAGCGATTTCGGTCGCTGGTATTTACCATTGTTATTATAATTACTATTATCATTACTATCGTAAATATAATTGTTACCGTTATTATGATTGTGAGTAGTGATGGTGGACCGCCTTTTATCATTACCACCAGTATAAGTTGTACTCACTAAATGACCTTTACACGTTTTTAAACTATTTGCCTGTTGTCTATAATGATTACGACCACCAGTAGTATTCCGTTGATTAGGCCAACAATGTGATAGAAAACTATAACCATTCATACTCTGTTGTTGCATACCATCCACCAAGTCAATATTAGAAAATGATGATGTCAGCCAAGATGGTTTATTCAAAATGAATTCTTCATTGGTTGATAAAATGGTACTTGATTTAGTTAAACGTTTCTTTGATTCGAACGAAGAATTAGGAATAGATGCATTTGAAATCATTGTAAAAGAATCATTTATTGACAATGGGTGATAATTTGTGGTTTTAAATTCATTTTCTAATATACCAAGGCGTAAATCTGAACAACTGCTCAAATAGGCCAAACTAAAAACAAGCAAACAATAAAAAAAACACATCAATAAACTGAACAAACGACATAAATTTATCGAAATAAAGCTTAATGATAATAATGCCAGTTTGAAGACTACTTATACGCCCTAAATTTATTTAATCTAAGAAAAACAAATAGATAAAAATGAACAAAGATTTATAAGCTTAAATTTAATAACACTAATGACTGACATGAAAAGATGAACAGAATTATGCTTTGTAGAGTATAAATGATAAATTACACAGACAGAGTATATTATGTATGCCGTAAATAAACATTAGGAGAAACTGAAACGATATTGATTGTAGTCAAGTATGAAACTTATCTATTTTGCTGTGTTGTTTTGTCACTAACGTCATACGATATACAATAACTTGGTTGTTTAGATGAGTTCAATGTCCTTATTGAATAATTATTAAGTGACTAGATTATATTTATATATTCATATGTCTTTTATCATAAGCATTAATTTGACCTATTGATTACTATTATACAATTTATTATTCTTATCGTATTTCTAATCTATTAGTTACAGTCTTTCAAACTTACAGCCACTTTTAGATTGATCTGGCACAATTGTTATTTTTTAAATTTATGGTGTGATACTGTCTGGTTTGCTTGTATATAAACTATGTATGTCCGAAATATATCAATCATACAGTGGATGCTGAGATTGTGTTTTGGACTCAAACGGACAGGGCTAGGCGCGAAGAACCAATAATGACTCAGAGTTGACTCTAGGCTGCTAGTGCTGGTTGGCGTGCCATTGGTTTAGAACAGGGACAAGGTCATAGAAGTTGGTATTCTGATTGGTGATTTTGTCAACTGATATTTGGTAGGGCATAGGACATAACAGAAGCTTTAATTGTAATAGTAGTTCACAATGTAAAGTAATTTAGTCATTTTTTATGAAGACTTCTGGATCGGTCATATTGATGCTTTACAAAATTATTGATTAACATTATGGGATTAGGGAGGTTGTTGAATTTTATTGAGATCATGAATCGATCTCAGTTAGGTAACTATTGAAAATCTAGAAGTAACTACTTCATCCTAGAAGTAATGATTCGTTACTTCGTAATTTCGAATTGAACCCAGGACCTTCGATTTCAAGGGAGGACCCATAACCTTTAAACCACTGGGCTGGGGTAAAATAATGCAAAATTCTAACTTCAATCATTTCACCATACTAGGAGCTGTTTTAAGTTTAGATATCACAGAGTATTAATAGAAGGAGTAGCATAAAAAATACTAATCACAGACACTATGATTCGGGGAGAAAACATGAATTCGTGGGACAAAGAAATGAAAGATAGTTTTCAAACTCAGGATCCAGGGGAAGACAATGAGTCGATGCATCAGCGTCATTGTGATCAACGATGTCTACGATTATATACTGTTAAGCTACGAATATCCTCAATCTTTAAGAGCCATGTTTTATAGTCATACAGTAAGGCGTAATCACTGCTGCGTAGGATTTTCATCCTTTAGTTGGTAGACAGATTATAATAAATGCGACACAATGTGAGAAAAGCTAACTTAGAGTTTGGGATCTCTGCCGAGATTTCGTCGGATGCTAACACATCACGGTTGATGAAACTTTCATATGTAATTTCCGGAAAATCTATTTTTGGTAAGCTGGAGTATGAGTACATTATTCACTGGTATAACATCAAACAATCGTATCATCCTACTACAGTATAAACAGCAACCAACCTCACAAAACATAAAATATTGAATTTCGACTTAATGGTACTATAGTTGTAAAATTCAACGATTTTCAGTTCTATTCTACTTCATTATCAAACAAATAGTTATGAATTATCAGAAAAATCAGTCCAATGTGCTCTTTTTTATAGCTCCTATGATCTCACTCAATTGATCGAATGGATTATTTAAAAGACAATCCATAATGGGATAATGCAACCAGAGTTGATAAAATTTCTTGTATTAAGCTGTTGGATTATTTTACATTCTGTTTTTTACAAGTTACATCATATTCTTAGATGAATTTAGAGAGCATCGACAAATTACGAAAATTGGTTTAATTGAACATTCACTTTTTTAGTCGCTAAGATTAAGTTTTTAACCAGTGTAAACGCATTCAGTAATGGTGAAAATTTTTCAAAATTAACATATTGTATTATAAACAACTAAATTAATTAAAGAAAATAAATAAGAAAATGGAATGAACTTACTCTGCAGTATAAGTTTTTAATTGACTACAGTACGATTTTCTAAGATACAAAAAACAACAGAAGTAAAGTATGATTAGGGATAATAACATGTAAACATACCATCATAGTGCATACTAGAGAAACTACTACAAATCCGCTCTCCATCTGCCGCTTCGAAAAGCTTGTTTTACGCGCGTTTATTCCGTGACCCTGTGGCATCTTCGTCTAGTATTGCTAGCGTTGGTGTCGCACTAAGCGCTAGAGGTGAGGTAGCACTAATCGATTGAATACCCATTAACAGTTGGTTATGAGCTGTTAGATTAGAAAGTTCCATCAAAGTAAAAAGAAATCGGTGTGAGAAACGATGTCTTTCCGTCATCTCCGCCTATGCTTCGACAGACTGCAGCTCGGATGAATTTTACCACCAGTTAACTGATCTTCTTCAGAAAGTGCGTAGTACTGACCGAAGACTTGAATGCTCAGGTCGGGCGTCTAGGCACAGAAGAGAGTCGTTTAGGTGGCTGATGGGGACTTGTTGGTCTCAGAACAGATAACGGGGACCGTCTACTGCAACTGTGCAGAGACCACAACCTGTTTCTGGCTAGCACTAGCTTCCGGCACAGTCATTGCCGATGTGCCACCTGGCGTCCTCCCTCTGCATCTCAAGCCTGGACTCAGATTGATCACAACGCAATCAACTACCGCTGGCGTGGTTGTGTACAAGACTGCCGCTCCTTTTGGAGTACTATTTGGACTCTGATCATGTCCTGGTCTGTGCCAATCTTACCTTACTTTTCAGTGGCCAACGAATTGATTTTCATCAACGGATTGACGTCAGTAAATTGATTGCAAGTAAATATCTAACCGAGCTAGATTCAAGTCTAGCTAACATCCCACCGAAAAGTACAGATGAGCATTGGTTGCAACTGCATGACGCCATGAAAATGGCGAGTAAAGTCTCTTGCGGCTTCGCGAAGCGTCCCGCTTATAAGCACTGGGTTTCTTCAGGCTCCTTACAACTCATCAAGACCCGTTGGTCTACTCCGAGTGAACGTGAGTTTGACCACAAACCAAGGCTGTTACGTAATGAAATTGGACAAAGCTCGCATGAGGACCGAGAAGCCTGATGATCGGAGCGTGCTAGTGAGCTGGAAGCAGCAGCTGCATCTGGTAACTGCCGGAAGCTCTTCCAACTCATCCGAGCCACTGGCAGCAAGAAGTCTGGTGTGAGCGAAACAATCTATGAAGATGACGGGATGCCAATCACTAGCATCTATCGACGTTTCGGATGATAGACAGTTCAACTAGTCTACTGCCCCGGTAACATCGATCAAATTGTCTTATCCTCCACGGCCGGTGACGACCGATCCACCAAATGAGGCGGAAGTCCTCAACGAACTCCAACTCTCGAAACGCTACAAATCACCGGACCAAGATGACCTAACTCCGAACCTCTTTAGAGATGGTGGTAACTTTCTGGTTAAGGAACTGACTACGTCGTTTACAAAGGTCTGGGAGTTAGAGAGTGTCACAACATCATGGAATGAGTCGATAGTTGTCCCTATCTTAAAAAGGGTTCATGTCGTTTCTACATAAACCATCATCTACTTCCGATTGCGTCCAAACTATTGGCTTCTGTCATACTTCGTAGATTGTTCAAAACCCGAGAAAGATTGGCTGGCGGGGAGCAGGTTGGTTTTCGTTCTGGTCGAGGATGTATTGATCATATCATCAACCTCCTCCAAATGTTAGAACACTGTCGTACTTATCGCAGGCCAACAACTGTAGTGTTTCTTGATATCAGGGCTGCCTTCGATTCGTTGGACAGAACTGTTTTCTGGGATTGTCTATTGAGGAAGGGTGTGCCTGAGAATTTTATTAACTTAAAGGCCCTATGTACAAACACCTCAAGCAGAGTGAGGGCATACAACCACCTCTCCACATTGTTCCATTCAAGCAGTAGGGTTAGACAGGGTTTCCTAATCTCACCATTCCTTTTCAACTTTGCCATCGATGACCTTCTGGAAACAGCTCTGATGGATGCAGGTAATGATGATGTGGGTCTGTTGTCTGGAGAAAGACTTCTCGACCTTGAGTATGCGGATGATATTATCTTACTGTACGATAATACCCAAGCCATGCAATCCACACTTAATCAGTTGGCAATTAGTGTCCGTAGGTATGGTATTTGATTTGCACCTTCCAAGTGCAATGTACTTTTACAACACTGGCAGGACCCTAATACTGCACTTACCCTGGGTAGTGAAAAGATTGAAGTAGTCGAGAAGTTCATGTGTCTGGGTAACTGCATAAGTGCTGATGGTGGCGTGGGTGATAAGACCAATTCATGTATAGTGAAACCCAGAGCAGCTTATGCCAATCTGGGCCATCTATGGAGCCTTCGTAATATTAGTCTTGCTGTAAAAGGTCAGATCTACAGCACGTCGATGACAGCAGTTTTGCTCTATGATTGTGAGACCTGACCTCAGAGTTAAACGTGTTAAAAGACGACTCTATTTGATCATTGTTGTCTCTGAAGGATTGCTGACATCCAGTGGCAAAACCGTGTTAGCAATGCAGAGGTTTCGGTATCGTGTGTTCAGACAGAGCGACAATAATTCAGTTGGTGTCATTGTCTTGAAACATCGACTTCGGTGGCTTGGAAATGTCCTACGAATGTCGTCCGAGAGAACCTCGCGTCATTCACTATTTGCCGACACTGAAACTGATTGAAAAAAGGGAAAGGTGGTCAGTGTATGACATGGTGTCGTGGTATGAGAGAAAGCTGCACAGAAATGGCTTTTGTTAATCTCTCACGAATCCCTGGTTGGGGTCCTAGAGATGGTGCAACAAAGTGGCTAGAGACGTTATCAGATATGGCTCAGAATAGAAATCAGTGGCATTCCTACTGTAATATTCTTTTACTTTCCTCGTAAAAAGTGGCCGTAACTTCCTTGACTGAAAGAATTCTTTCTGGTTGTACCTTTGCTAACTGAACTCCTTCTCCCATTATTATTACTTCACTATTATGCACTAATTTCTGCTCGTTATTGTTCAACTTTTTCTTATACGCACCTTACATTCTTTATCTCTTTTTATTCTTATTGTTATTGTGTGATACATATGTATCTGGTGCCACTTTGTATCAATATTTACGTGTTCAAATAAGTAATAATATATAAATATACTAGGGAATAAAAGAAACTTGAAGAAAACATTATTTCTGATATGAATAACATTTCTTGTGGGTAGTATTAGTCACAGATTGATTTCAGTTACGTTACCACTAGAAATAAGATGACATCGGACATATGCGTTATTCTAGTATGGAACTCTTTAACAGTCGGCCCATTACTCAAACTTAAATTGAACTCAAGATCTTTAGGACTCGTAGCGAATGATTAGCAATTAGAATTAGTCGGTTGGTGTCTGATGGTATGATTTCAACTCCAATCAGTCTTGCGGCATAGTGCAACGATCATCTCATCCAACTGTTTCCCCCAAGACATGTTTGGACTTCATTAGTCATGACTTCTCGATGGAACTATGAGATTTTTGAGGTAAATTACTGGTAAATTGAAGACATTTTGTAGAAATACTGGTTTATTTGAAAGCACTTTATGATTTCATTCTTCTCAGAGTGTATAACGTTGGGCAACATTTTATTTTTAATGGTTGTTTGACGTTAAACGGCACTTTTAATACTGATATTTTGAGGAAATTGGTCAGTGGATGTACAGAGCACACAATTTTCAACCAATCGGTTGCGGATTGCAACTACACTATTCCACTTCACGTGATTGAAGGTAGTCAGTAGGATATCTTGAACTTCCGTCTTGAGATAATCTTGAACAAATCTATCTCCAAAAGTACTGAGCCACCTCTAAGTAAGAGCATCTTGATAAAGAACAAAATGATGAATTGGTGAGGGGGGAGAGACAGTAAAGATTAATAATTGATTTTGGAGATTTACGGATAATAACCGATTAACTGTGAATAGATAAAGTCAAGAGATTTACTAGCGAATCAATTATCATATCGAAAATGTATGCATCAACACTGAGACGCAGATGCATCCAGCTGATAAATCCCACAAAAGACGAAATCCATTTCGTAGAGTCCTTGAGCTAGCTACAATTCTTCTACTTCGAAAAGAAATTGTGACAAAATGGATATTTTTCATTTATTTGAATGTATAAATATTGGTACAAAAGGGCACCGAACACATATGTGCCACACAAATCATTTCATTTGTGTGAGAGCTGAGATACTGCCCGTGCGACCAAACCGAAGCAGGTGGTTTTATTAAGGGGCTACATACCGATCCTTTGATCTAGACTTCTAATCCACAAAAAAGTGAAGCAACGTCAGGAGATGCAGTCCCATAGTAACCGGTGACTAACAAACGGTTCATACTCCATTCGCTCTCTCAGGACTCTGGAGCCCATATGCACCATTGGTTTGGAATCAGGGTTTTCCAACTTCCCTAGGTGGATCCTCTATGTCCAGTCACCCGGTTAAAGAGTCGGACATTTGTTTTTCGTTCTTTCATTTTCGTAAACAACATCCCCACATCAAGAAGGCAGTGAGTAGGACTTCCTAGACAGTGGCTGTAAACGAGTGGCCATGTGAGAGCATTTTGAGAGGGCGAGAGGACTCTTCCCACCCTCGGTTGTACCGGGGAATTCGGGAGCAAAATGGTTACATTGGGGGGCAATTCACACAGGATGAATTAATGCCAACAAGGACTGGTCGAAATGCAGTCATAAATATTAATTACGAGGAAAACGGACTTCTGAATAATAATAATAATGATCATATTAATAGTAATAAGAATGATATAAACAAGGTATTTAAATGTTTCAAAACAGAGTTGTTAGTGAATTTTTTTGACATAAGGTGTTCGTGAAGTAATGTATGAATATGAAATCAACATACCTAGCAGCAAGCATATGATTTCTTTTAAGATTTCGCACTTTTACTCGCCTTCGAGATTTACTCCAAGAAAATTGATCTACTGATGAAATATTTGTAAGACATCCTTCTGAAACTACTCTTGGAATTATACATGAAAGTGGAATATTCGGTAGGGAAACAGAACTGCTACCAATATTAGTTTTGTAAAGATGATTACACGGCAATAGGGAATCTGTTTCGTCAGATATGTGTTCAGATGGTACACATCCACCGGGTGGTTTTGTTGGAGGTATTTTTAAAGTGCCTAATGCAATAACTTCATGAGATTTAATATGATTGGACAACTTTGAGTTGGTGTAATTTGTAGATGACGTAAATGAAGTTGAATTTAAAATATTGTTGTCTTTATTGTTTGTTGAACATTGCAACAATGGTGTATCGTTCAGTTCGCTTGAAATATTCAACATAGATAAAGATGTAGATTTTGATGAACTATTATTTATATTGATCGTTTCTAAATTGGTACTTTTTATTTGAGGTGATTTAAGTGATAAATTGTAAAGGGAACGAGAACGCATGCTAAAAAATCAAAATAAATAAGGTTAGTGTCATGAGTTTGCTGAGATTGTTGAGTTGTATAGTATACATCACTAACTGACCTGAGTCAGAAAATCAGTAAAAAAGTAGCTATTTAGTTCTAGTGTAAGACACCCCAAAATGTTTATGTACGACTCCTCGTGAGGGATGCGACCAAAAAATTTCCGGTCTCACTATAATGGGAAGTAGTAACCAGTAGTTTCTAACTATGCCGAATGAGAGGTAATTTACCCGAGAATGTTGGTGAAAGCTAGGTGAGTAATATCGTGAATTGAAGCTAGAAATGTAAACTATTGGATGCTTACTGAGTAGTCTAAAGGTTAATTGCATAGTGGAACTGAACGGCAGTTCAATACTATCTGGTTTTCGGTGGTTGTTTATTGAAATTCAGTTGTTCTTGAATGTAAACTATGAAAATAAATAAAATGTGTTTGTGGTATGGCATATAATTTGGGGATTGATAATCTCACAACAATATAAATCCCGCAATACATAAGCTTCTTTAACACAGGAAATATTCAATGTGTATTAGGATCAAAATATAACGACAAACTGTACTCATTTATATGGGAATAAGTGTGAACGAAAGTTTAGAAAATAAATTACAACTCTCCTTGACGTGGTTATTGATGTCATATTTGTCTAATCCTTTTGTGGTGATAGAAGTGTATTGTGACCATTAATTTAAGTGACTAGACATGACGTGGATTATATCGATATCCTAGGTGATTGGAGATTGTTGAGAGCAAACAATAGACTTAGGTCTTATTCCAGTTGGTACTTGGCAACAATGAGTATGTGCGATTTCTCAGAAGGTAATACCTTTAGTCTAAGTGATTCGTTAAATAACCTACAATAATGGGATTCCCAAATTGATATATTATTTCCATTAAGTAGACAAATCTCAACGTTAAAAATGAAAGTAGACAGAATGGTTGATCAACGAACTGACTGTGTCTTAATAGTTCTATTCTCGAATGGATATCAGTCAACAATTACAGAAAGAAGAGCTAGAAATTTTCTAAGAACTTGATAGGAACACTGAAAATAATTATCACTTTTAGTATAGAAAATCATTAAAACAAATATCAAATTTTACATTTCAATCTGATGTAATAGTTCATGAATAAAATAACAAACAAAACATTATTCTACTTACTCTCGAATAGCCAATCCACCGATAGGACGTAGGCCAATAGAAGAATATGAACAATGATTTATATCGGAATCAATATTTAAAGAGGATTCAGTCAATCTACGACGATTGTCAGATAAACCAGAATATTGATTCATTGTAACGTTGTCCTCTACTGGTTGAATAGAACGATAACCAACTAATTTAACATTTGAGTTATTATTATTTAAATGTGATAAAACATTAGGTCCACGTGACTTGTCAAAATAATGAAATTTCCGACTATGGTTACTAGGTAAGTGAAATCTGCGTTTAGATTGTCCATTAACTAAGAGTTGTGGGGTTGTGACATTGTTAACTGTAGCAAGAAATGGTTTAAAAATTGGTCTAGTTGTTACATGAATTTGCTGTAATGATGTTGATGGTGTCAAGAGATCAGGACTTGAATGAGAAAAATTTTGAAGTTGATAGTTTGAAGGATGGTTTGATGAAGTTGATGGATATATATAGTTTGATATAGGTGTAGATTCTTTTTTATTAACTGTAAATAAGAAGTGTAAAGTGAATTATTTTGTTAGTACAGATTAAATGTCCCTATAGACATGCATTAGTTCTGATGTAGATGTAGAAAAAGTAATTTAGTTTACTATGAGGAGGCATGCAAAATTTGCGATGCTTATAACATGATCGGTTTTTTTAAGTATATGATCAGGTGGCCTACTAATCAGGTTGAATTTTTATGTGGCCAACAGACATTTTTCATTCTAACAGACAATTATGATTCCATTTTTTATAGTGTACACATCTATGTGACCTGCTTACGAATTTTTATATATGTATAATTTTATATATACGTGATTGCAGATATGTTTCCAAGACCACCGAATAGTATCAGTCCCGTCGATTGCATTCGTTTCTATAATCTATATAATTCATAGCTATTTAATTCAGTTTAATTTATATCCGATTAAATCAGGTTATTGTTAATTCCATTTAAATGGCAGTACAGTTGAATCAATATTTATTTGTTCTGATTAAAATAGGAAAACTTGTTAGGTAACTCGAATACAATTCTTATTCATGTCTAATCCAGGCTTATTATAATTGAATTCATGACAGCACTTTCAAGGCGTCTATTTGGTTTGTAGAATGCCCATTTAATACTATCCCAACTCATATTTCTCTCCTACTAATCATACGTTCACCGTTATTATTGAAGTACATATGTAATCAATAGTTTAAATTCATTATCGCAGCGGGGGTGTTGTTTACGAAAATGAAAGAACGAAAAACAAATGTCCGACTCTTTTAACCGGGTGACTGGACATAGAGGATCCACCTAGGGAAGTTGGAAAACCCTGATTCCAAACCAATGGTGCATATGGGCTCCAGAGTCCTGAGAGAGCGAATGGAGTATGAACCGTTTGTTAGTCACCGGTTACTATGGGACTGCATCTCCTGACGTTGCTTCACTTTTTTGTGGATTAGAAGTCTAGATCAAAGGATCGGTATGTAGCCCCTTAATAAAACCACCTGCTTCGGTTTGGTCGCACGGGCAGTATCTCAGCTCTCACACAAATGAAATGATTTGTATGGTGCATATATATTTGGTTCCTCCTTATACCAATGTTAGTGTTTGAAAATATAGTAAATAATAATCATGAATATAAAAAAAATTTGTCATGAGAAAACACAGAAGTCAATTTATTCGAAAATTGTTTGATCTAAAGTGATACGGTACATTTAAAAAAGAACAATAGTATTCATTTAAGTTGAGTTACGATGATCATATTTATTTGAGTTGATTAATTAACACTGTATTTCTGGTAAGAGTTTGAAATCTGTAAAGTTAAGGCGATGGTCAACCTTAGCTAACAGCAGTAATTTATTCTAGTCATAACCGATGACAATGAAAGGATGAGATTAATGTGTAATGGTTCACTCTATTCTACATTATGGTTGTAAAAAATGGCGTTTATAAAGAGAAAATGTTTGTAGGTTACTATCATTCGATTATAGATATCTTCGACGAATCGCTCGTATGTTTTGGGGTAATCAAGTCAGAACTTCTAAGGAGAATAATTTTCGAGTTCCAATCAACGGGTAGCTGATTGAATTTATTTATTCATTTAAACACATAAACGTTGGTACAAATGAACAACAAATTATATATGCGTCTAATTCATGTGTTGGCTGGGATATTCTTAGGGTAACCAAACCAAAGCAGGCAGTCGGTTTTTTTAGGGGGCCACATCCTGAACTTTTGACCCGAACGTTCAACCTACAGGGAAGTGAAGCAACGTTAGGAGATACGAGCTCATGGTAGCCGGTGGCTAACAATGGGTTCATAAGCCGTTTGTTCCCCTAGGAATCTGGAGCCCATGTGCTAAATTTGTTTGGAATTGCGGTTAACTGACTCCCTCAGGTGGATCCTCCATACCTACCAACTTGGTTTAGGCACCGGATATCTGCTTAATGTCCTCTCAATTCCGTAAACAACACCCTCACCACGAGAAGGAGGTGGGTAGAGCTTCTCTGTTAGTGGCTATGTACGCGTGGTCGTGTGAAAGCATTTCGAGAGAAAGAGCTGACTCTCCCCACCCCGGTCGTACCAGGGCATTTGGGTAGGATGAATCTAATTTTGAATAACTCTGTTGAATGCTATTTCAGACACTTGTAGATTTTAAGGGATATACAAAACGTACCAACCAATAATGCTATTGTTTTATTCTTACACCCCTTGTTTTTATTGACATCCCGGTTTCATACATTTTTTGCATAACTAGACGAAATACCTGATGTAAAAGTGGGATAAAAAGAATAAGGACATTTACAATAGAAGCAAAATGGTTACTCATGTGGAAATCAATTGAAAGGTTAGTTATAAACTTGTAATATCCTTACACACGTGCAGCTAAAAAAAAACACACTTTTATAGAAAAATTAAGAAAAGTATAGACCAATATTTAGTACTGTAGAATACTTGGTATAGAAGAGGTAGAGTCTAAGTGTAGTCTCTGTAAAGTAAAGTGGAAATGATAGAAGTGCATAAAAAAGTTATTGTATCTCCTTAAACTGTTTAGTAGACAAATTACATGTGTGGGTCAGGGATGTTACTTAACTGTCTAACAGGAGGTAGGTAAAGTGTAGTTTAATTGTGTTAGTGAATGATAGAAACTCAAGTGGTAGAACCATTATGCCAACGTTACAGTAATTTTTAAAATGATTTTAAGGTAACAGGAAGTTTATTGTTTTTCTTATAATGAAACAGAAAACAATCTTTTCATCAAATCCTAACAGTCTAAAACGATTACAATAAATGAAGTGAGAAACAATTGACGAATTATAGTACGGGCATTGAATGAAATTGTAAATATGAGATACCAGAAGCTAACTCATTGCTTAAAAGATAAATGCGATTGTCTCGAGGAATGTAAGTTTTTGTTTCAATTTCTGGAGGGATAGTGTGTGTGTACGGGTATTAAATCTATTTCTTCGAGGTAGCACGAAAGATAGGCAGGAACCTTTTTTAATATCTCTTTAGTTAGTTTAGAACAAAAACGAAACAAATATTTAATATTCCTTAATTTCCAATTTAATTCCGTCTGTAGCTCTTCTTCAGTTACTGCCGGTCCCAAGACCACACAAAAGAAGGTGGGTTGGGCATGGGGTCGGTAACCCCATCCCATAGAAGACAACATTGCTAGAAAAACATCAACCAGATTAAACAAATTAAACAATTTAAACTCTGTCCTGGAACTTGAAAGAAGAATTATGACGACGCCTCAGGGTGAAAGCAGAGATTCTTCGGAAGTCACGAGATCGATGCCTCTTCTGACAGCCAGAGAAACAATTAACATAGGTACATGGAACGTCCGGACAGTGTGGGGGAACTGGGGGACCAGTCGAATAGCAACGAAAATGAGGAGATACAACTTGACAGTACTTGGAATCAGAGAAACCCATTGGACCCAATGTGGATAGCACAGGCTACATACGAGAGAGATGCTGCTGTACCGCGGACAACCTTCCTTGGAGATACTAACAAAAACTCCAATGAATCCACCGGACATTAAAGCAGCACACACAAACTTTCTTACCTGAGAAAATCACCAACACATGGAATTCATACGACGGACTACAGTGCAATGTGGAACATGGAGGACAGTTGACAGACGCATTACAAGTGAGAACAGGAGTTAGACAAGGCTGTCTACTCTGCCCCTTCCTCTTTCTACTGGTGGTTGACTGGATTATGAAGACCTCGATACCTGAGGGAAAGCACGGAATACAATGGACATCTCAGAACCAGTTAGACGATTTGGACTTCACAGATGATATGACCATTCTATCGCATACACACCAACAAATACAGACGAAGAAAACTAATGTAGCAGCATCCGCTGTTGCAGTAAACCTCAACATACACAAGGGAAAAACCAAGATCCTCGAATACAACACAGCAAACACCAACTCAATCACACTTCATGGAGAAACTCTGGAAGATGTGGAATCTTTCACGTACCTGGGTATTATCATCGATGTACTATCATCGATGTACAAGGAGAATTGGATGCAGATGTGAAGGCGAGGATTGGCAAAGCAAGGACAGCATTACTACAGCTGAAGAAGAAATGGCACTCAAAACAACAGTCAATCAATATCAAAGTCACAGTCCTCAATACGAACGTCAAGGTAACCCTACTGTATGGAGCTGAAATGTGGAGAACTAGTACAACCATCATCAAGAAGGTACTAGTATTTATAAACAGTTGTCTACGTGAGATACTCAATATCCGTTGACCGGACACCATCATTGACAGCCTACTGTGGGAGAGAACAGACCAGCTTCCAAGTGAAGAAGAAATTAGGAAAAGACGTGTTATAATTGTATTTTTGCTATATAAACGACCCAGCTATTCCTATTGCTTAGTATTCTTATACGATGACACTCGACAAGACCCCAAATCAGAACACGTTGAACAGGAATCAAATTGTATTCAAAATAACAATAGTAAGTGAACAGCAATCACTAGTTTGAATAACGTTCATATATTTATAGTATATACATAAGAAGCTTCTAGATTTTTCTCCAATAATATGCCCGGGCTGATCGATTTAGAATTAGCCAATCAGCGCGCAGCAACACCATCATGCACAAAACATGCTTTAATCCAATCTATGTCCCACTAACAAGACGTTGGAGGTGGATAAGACATACATTGAGGAAATCACCAAACTGCATCACGAGGCAAGCCCTAACTTGGAATCGTGAAGGGAAATGGAAATGTGGAAGGCCGAAAAACACATTATGTCGGGAAATGGGAGCGGATATGAAAAGTATGAGTAGCAACTGGAAGGAACTGGCAAGGATTGTCCAGCACAGAGTTAGACGGAGAATGGTGATGAACGGCCTATGCCGTTCGACGAGAGGTAACAGGCGTAAGTAAGTACGTAAGTAATTTCCAATTATTATCTCATTTAATTCAGTGCCTATGACGGAAGCTAATTTGAAACTACATTACAACTAAGTAGTGATTAGGGTGTTCGACTTCTAGCCACTAAGTCTTAACCTTCAACCTTAATTTAGTTCAGTTTGGACAAACATGTACCATCATTAGCTCTAACAATAAGGATGTGACTCTAATCCAAACACAGGGATGTGTACCTGGTAAATGAGTTCAGCTGATGAGACCAATTCGTTCAACAATTAAACTGAAGAGCCACATGTGTACATAACGTATCGAATGTATAAAATTTTCCGAAACAAATATCTTTTATAACTTCCCCTTTATAAAAACAAGTCTCCAAAAACTAATAAAACCTAAACTAAAGGAAGGCGTTGCCAAAAAATAGGATGGGAAAGCGTATTTTTTGCGTTCACAGCGTCATAAGTAACATCATCACTATGGGAAATCAAAGATTATGTAAATCATTATATATATATATATATATATATATATATATATATATATATATATATATATGCTGTTTATTACTGTAGTAAACAAAATATGATGTCAGGATACCATTGGAGCTACCATGACAACAGCATGTAAACACAACATAAGCATCACTTGTTCAAACAAAAAACACTCAAAAACCTTTAGGAACCATGTTCAAGTTATAGTTATTGAAACGTTTTTATGTAACAAGTACATAACCCAAAGAGAGGTTATTTAGCCGGAGATTATGTTGAACCATCAGTTAAATCAATCATGTCAAACAGTTTCAATATTTTTCCTCTTCACCCAGTATCGTTATACATGCTTCGAAAGTTAATATTTATTTGATTCGACAGATTGATTTACAGTGTGACATATTTAAATAGTTGAAGAAACATAGCCTTTTGAACACCTTAAGCAACAAGAGAAATTCTGTGTTATATCTAGAGCTTTGCTTCTCACTATGCCACGAACTACTAGACTACTTGAACGATAGAACCCGCAACGTCGCACGAGAGAAAACAGAAGACTAGTAAGTAGGAAGTTTATTCCCCAAATCAGTGTCAAAATATAGTACAGAAATCTCATGTATTTATAGTTATTGGCTGAATGTAAATCATCATTTCGGTCAACCAATAGGCACATAGGGGTCATTCTTATCCATTCAATGGGGAAGCTACACGTCGACATTCTAGAATATTCCCCCAGCAGTGATTGGATGGAATGACTTCGGCTCTTTCCGGCCTTCTTGAGGCTTCCTATAGTTCACCAACGAGCCGTCCTTACACTCAGGATGAGTTATTTATTCCCCTAAGGTTGCCCTTGGTCGATGAGCGATTTGACGGTGAGAAGTAACATAGTTGCTCAGGCTGATTAGCTAACTTATCTCTGGAGTTCTATTCTTAACATTTGATTAAAAATAAAAAGAGGTCATTTAGCCCTAGTTCAGAAGAGATATCTTTTTGTTTACAAAAGTATGCACATTAGTTGGTTGAAATGACGATACTCGTTTAGATTCGATTGTAAGTTACATAATTTATGTAAGCGCTAGATGATACCACTCGACAGTTCAGACTAAATTAGATGGACAGAAGTTTGAACGTGGGGATAAGACGAAGATAACGTTTACTGTTTTAACCATTCAGTCATCATAGCACTTGAAAATGGTGGAAAATGCATAGTAGAGGGAGAAAACAAGACACAAAATGAAAAAGGTTATATTCATTTACCTGGCATTGTGTCACAGCTAGATAAGTCAGTTGACTTGGTCTTAATTGCAGTCTTTGATACTACTCTTACTCCCACCACGTCTTCTTCCATATAAATACCGGACTCATTATCATCCGAACGAGATTTCATTGGTGTAAATGCATCATCATCAATTGGAGGTGAAGATTTATGAGTTAACAACTCCATTGATGTATATTTTGCTTTTGGTGTATTGGTTGTATATATTCCATTATTAGTATTACCATTAATTGATTGAGATGAATTCAATGATTTTGTCTTATTATTGTTATTATTATTATTATTATTATTATTATTATTATGTGGTAAGAAGATGTCTTCGAAGATAATAGGTAGATTAGTAACATCACCGTCTAACTCACGACAGGTAACTGGTAAGGTTGGGAGGTTTTGAAAATAAACTGATTGGCGAACATCATTAGCAAGTGATTCATGTCCTACAACACTGAAATATGGAAATTTCTTAGAAAAATCTTTAAGCACCAAAATAACATGAAGCTTGTATGAAAATAATGTAAAATCAAACAACGTAATCGAAAATTTCTAAGTCATGTTTAAACTCAATCAGCCATAAACAATGTAGAACATGGCCTATATATGGGCAACGATCCAACTTGTTATACTTCATCGCGAAACCGAGATGAAGTTATCAAGACAAATGCTAAAGAATACAAAGTAGTAACAGTATCAGTACTAATTGAACAAGTTAAATATGCACAACCAGATGTGAGGAAAAAGAATGAAATCGTGGAATGAAAAAAGTAAAAGATAATCTTAAAACTCATACTTTTAAGACGAGGACAAAGAGAGCGGATAGATCTGTGTCGTTTCAACCGAATCAGAGCTTAGTCACCACCTGACATCTTTAACTATTTGGTTGCGATTTTTGTGTACACTCGATAGAGGTACCATATTATAATTGAACTAATATTTGTAGACACGGCAGCTACCTAATGTAATTTACTTTTTCTGACGAAATAACACCTTTATTATTCAAAATCAACGATTGTAAGATATGGTACAATATTTCATATTGAATTGAGCATAAGATCTTTTGATATTTTTCATACTTAGAGTAATATCTTCTATAGCTATGAAGTCCAAAATCAATGAATTACAATCTACTTGGTTTTCAACAGTTATTCTCGTTATTATTACTTTATGTTAGAAACCGCTCACAACTATGTGAATAATTATACAACTCGAATAAATTAACTAACTGACTTTAGCTAGACAATATCTGAAAACCAGGAAGCACTAGATAGCTGTTTCGCTCAAGTATGAGACATTTGTTTATTTAAACACAAAAATATTGGTACAAAGAGGCACTAAATATATATGCACCATACAAATCATTTCATTTGTGTGAGAGCTGAGATACTGCCCGTGCGACCAAACCGAAGCAGGTGGTTTTATTAAGGGGCTACATACCGATCCTTTGATCTAGACTTCTAATCCACAAGAAAGTGAAGCAACGTCAGGAGATGCAGTCCCATAGTAACCGGTGACTAACAAACGGTTCATACTCCATTCGCTCTCTCAGGATTCTGGAGCCCATATGCACCATTGGTTTGGAATCAGGGTTTTCCAACTTCCCTAGGTGGATCCTCTATGTCCAGTCACCCGGTTAAAGAGTCAGACATTTGGTTTCCTTTCTCTAGGTTTTGTATGACACATATCATTAGTGTGTGTTAGCGCGTCTTTGTGATCACTAGTTCAGCTTGTTTGTTTAACATAAGATTATTTGAAATGTATTAAGCTAATACACTAGCAACACTTTACATTTCAATTTAATCCTATTACTGCTACGAAGTAGTCAGCAATGCAAATGATAGGAAGGACAAGAAGTAAGCCTGATAATAAAGTCACAATCTGAAAAACTATATGCTACAATTACTTTTATGAGTGTACCATATTTCTAAAGGGGAGAATAGCTTTTTTCGACGGTTGGTTGTTTCGTAGTTTGATCTCTCATTCGTTTAGAAGTTTTAAGTCAATAGTTCAATCTTTTCGAGTGTCGGTCACTCAGTCACATTTTATATACCAATACAGGTGACCGATTGCATACTGACAAGTAAAGTATTTTCTATTCTGACATTTAGTTCATATCAATATTAGTTAAATAAATTTAAGTCATGTGAATAAATCAAAATTCCAATTGAACCTGTTCTAAATGCACTCTAACAAGCGAAATATAATCACAACGTTGTTATCATAAGGTAATGAAGTCATCTAGCTGTCCTAATGGGGATGCCACAACTTGAAGCGAAATGCACATGTACGAGAGTGGAGTTTATTTAAAACAAGACTGTATAATAGTGAATTATTTTGTAGATACATATTAATCTATTCATCTTTGAAATACACGATTAAAATGAGGGTTTATGGTACTAGCATATCGTCCACACCTAAACAACTACATAAGAGTAAGATTTTGTGACTTAATGACTACGGGCTGGTTGTTGGTAACTATTGATTTACGGCTGCACTACGACTATACAAATTGAGAAAAAAAGTGATGTATACTACGTAAATAATGTAAAATCAGCTTTATAAAGACAAAAATTATCTGTTACCTTGAATCATAAATAGCTAGTAAATTGACAAGTGATAATTCTTGACAGAAAAATGCCTCAGCCAATCGTTTCATCTAAATTATTTTTCAAAAATGAAAAAAAAAACGAAAAAACGAAAGAGATGTAACACAAGGCATGAAATCTAATGACAACATTGAAATTCCTATTGGAGAAGATCTACATTTAAGATGAATTGTATTCTTAAAAGTACCTGATAACTAAATGGGATGTTTTTTGCTCTAAACAATCAGTTATGTAAGTCAGTTAAGATAAACCAAGCAAGCACTTAACTATACTGTAGTTTTAATTTACGAAAACTAATACGAATGACAAGCAGAGATTGACATTTCAAAAGCCGAGTTATCACGTGTTGTCTTTTATGGTAGAAGTATTATTATTTTAGGGACGAGATTAAAACAACTGCGACTGATTTCCAATTAGCCAATCAGTAAACAGTCTTCAAAATTGGATAGTATTGCAGTGTGGACTGATTTTATGTAATTAATACATTTGTTGATATATGTGACAGGTTAATCTGCCTGTAAATCGGAAAAAAGACATATAAACTCGTACTTATGGTTAGAAAGTGTTCATCTTCTCAAAGCCTTATAAGAACTCAAACAGATTTGTAAGTTCACACTGTTCCTAGTCAGTGTTAGGTATTTAGGGTGAAGGTTGGAGGTTGAGGGTTGAGGTGTTAATCACGAACTGGAATTTAGCTATAATGTGAAATTGCTCCTTAGCCGTATGAATAAATGAATTTTACTCGAAAATACAAGGCATGGTATCTGATTAGTTCATTCACCAGGCTAAGGTTTATTTCAAGATTAAGGGTCTAGGTTTAGTGTTTGGGAATACGGTCAATTTGACTGCCACATACAACTTAAAATGTGAGAATTAATGATTCCATACGTTCGACACTATCAATTTTTACGTTTTAAAGTGTACACTACACTGTTTCTAACTTATTGTTATCGTCGACGACATCAAGTAGAATGAAATGGATTATCCAGTAAGTGCTAGGTAGTGAAGAGCACAACAAATTCAGTGATAAAAATTAACATGACTTACACGAATTTGATGAAACCTTCGACGTAAAAAAGCAGCCAGTTTAGATTGTAAGGTGACAGATTTACATAGTTGTTTAAATAGAACAGTATTTTGAGATGAGAGACGAGCAACATCAAATGAAATTTGATTCGCTAAATCATCATCGGTTTCTAAGCTCTGTAAAAACAGAAGAATAATAACTTGACTTCAGAAGAAAATTTGTGAAAGTGGAGTGAGAAATATCAATGAATTGAGACTTTTAGTTTAAGCTGCTATATGTGTGGTAGAATTTATTAGTATACACCATCGACAGTAAAACGGAACTTAGAATACTTTCTTCTAGTAAATCCTCACTTAAGTTCTACGGTTACAAATTGGAATACAACATACTCGGTTATATTTTGAAGACATTCATCATGACGAACTGATATCTGTTAATGAACTATTGAAAACAAGGGTCACTCAGAAGCCACTTATTAATATCACGAGACGCGTGACCAGTTCAAAACAATAACTGACATTGATGCGAAATAAGGACACGGGTTTGGGAGTCAGCGGTTTATCATCATTCAGACACAGATTCAGGAGTCTACTGTCGAAATTTTTATCTTCAGTCAAATTGTCGTACAAAGTCACTCTCGTTCAATGGCGACTTAATGTCTTGCTGTTACGTGGTTGGAATTGGTCGACAGGAAAACCTGTATTCCGATTTCAAGACAGCTGGCAATCTCTGGCAAAGAGTACCTTCAACTTTTAGTGAACTGATCGTGAAAATTCTATGAGAACTAGCGAACCAGACAAGTATGACACTGTCCATCATCCAGTGATAAATTGTGTTTATAGGTACCATTACTAAGATTTGACTTGATAATTACAAATAAATTGAGCATTGGGTAAATTGTTATAAATAAAAATAATCTATTTATAGTATTCCAATGAGTAGAAAAATTAGATTTTCTGACGTTTCGTGAGTCAGTGTAGGCCACTTCTAACAATTTGGTTATGTATTCCCTAAACAAGTGGCTTACACTGAACCACGAGACGTCAGGAAATTTAACTTTTCTACTCATTGGGATATTACAAATATATTATTTTTATTTATAATCATGTATATGTTCAAACAACCTTGTTGAACTGGAGCGACAGCCAACATAATGTGTAAAATCGCGTGGTTTTAAAGCAGATGACAAGGACTTGCAACTTTTCATAACAGTTTATAAAAAAATAGATAATTTAAAAACAGAATTTTATGGTAAATTGATACCAAGGGACAAATGGTGTTTTCTTTGTTCTAGCTATCATTTGGATTTGTCAGCAACATATATTCTTGGACTTATATCCAGGACAAGATAAAAACACATTACTACGATTGGAGCACTGCGACGTTAGACTTGAATATTAATATGTCCACAGTCACCTAGTAAAGACAGTCAACGGTAAATTTTTTAAAGGATTAACCAATGACAACTACATTACTGAAACTCACTTGAGCTATTTGTACAAGTGAATCCAATTTACTTTGAAAGTCAACAGGTTCTGTAATTTCAAAGAAAAATTAAGTTATTCACTAGACAAACACAATAAATAAAGACTTAAAATGTCAGCCAGTCAGTCACTTATGATCAACGTAGGGCCTGACGCAAGTATGTGCTGGTCCATACTGTTATGTCACATTAAGACGACGATATGAATTCTTTTAAAAAGTTTCGAAAAGAAAGGATTCAAAATCGTTAGACATCAATGACGTCGGAAGCAGCTGAAAATTGAAAATATATTTCGAAAACACAAAAATGAGACGGTATGTATACAGGAATACTGGATCTCAAGATCAAGAAGAAGATGAAGAGTGGGAGAATCTGGGCCACGATGACTGAGTATCGAGCAGACCTTAACCAGGTAATAGGTACCTATATAAGCTGCCGAGACCGACAGTCAATAATCTCATGGATTGACACCACGTTTTCATTTGGGGGTTACGTTATAATAACTGCTTTTATTTGACTTAAAACTTTTCATTATCAGTATAGGACATTGTTCAAGTTGCCACACTGCATATCACCACATCAGGAGAAAATTAACAAGATGAAAAGTGAGCAGTGAGAATCTACCGATGAAATACCGTTTAAAAGGAGCAAATGTGATACAAGTTCAGTGAATGAGAGAAAATCAATCTTATTGCGTAAGGGAGAGTGATAATAAGTTTTCTCTCACATACAACTGAAAATGGTATTCGAAATCTTGTTTATTCGTTAAGTACTGATTTCTAGATGCTTACAATGAAATCAAGCTCTATTAACCTTTGATTAATGGTCTGTTCATACATAAAAGCTATATTAAACTGAAGGATATATATATCGCCAAGACTAACAGCCATCGGTTTTCAGTACTCTATTTGTTTTATTCTCATGCAATTATGCTATGATTACTTACCAGAATAGATAACAACAGTAGAAAAGTATATACCACAAATGTCAATTGACTGTTGTGTGCATATAAATAATTAATTAGAAGTATTAAGTTAGTTCCAAAGTTCAATAACCACACTGTATTCATAAACATTTCGTACATCAATAAATGTATATGGTACAAATGTTCCTAGCTAATAATTACAACCCGTTAATACACTGTATTCAAACTGAAATACTTAATATTTCATTCGAGATAGTATTGAAATACAAAGCAATTAATGAATTGGGCAATTTTATTTAGTCAATACTAAAGCTTATAAACTTCCCCTAATCAAGTATACAGTGTAGTTTAACAGACTCTTATTTAAAACCCAAGTTATTGAGAGAAACGATGGTAACTGATGATTGGAAATATACTATTTCAGAAGGATTTTTCACGGTATAAAAATTATGATCAGAAATATTTGACTTTATTGATATCAGTAATTTAAAACACATGATCCATGAACAGATATAGTGTTATTATTGAAATGTTTGTATTAGGCTTTTCAAAACAATAAAAACTTAGTTGTGTGAACTAAAATCCAAACTCTAGGAAAACGAAATATATCCATTACTTTTCTATACTTTGTCCCAAATATGTTACATCGGAATGAGAAAGGTTTCGAATTATTCCGTTGTTGATATTCAGGACTAAAGTTCAGTTAGTCTTTACGGCATATAGTCATACTGGGATGATTGTTTATATTATAGCCATATTGTCGCCAGGTTTCCTGGAATAGGTAGATTTTGGCTAGCAGTGAGGTCCAGGATGCACGTTTTATCTTATATGGGACTTGTCAGACAGATGTGCCAGGATTGCAGTGTTGCTGCATACAATGGGACTCCAATCTGGCATAGTTCACTTCAAACGAACATTTGTAATCTTTTGAGATGCTGCATCTAGATATTCGCCAACATTTCCAACTAACAAGACGTTTATATTATTATTAACAAAAAAAAAGGATTATGTCGAGACAGTCCGCCCGGGAAGCACGTATGTTAGAAGAGACTGGTCAGTTGTAGTCCTGAATAAAAAAACCCGGAAGTTACAAACCTTTACTAACACTTTCATACTCAGTGAACACGTTAGTGACTATCTGGACTCAAGAGGTCAGTGTATATACAAGTCATTGTTAGAAGCGAAAGATATTGCGTTCGAGTCCCACTACGGACAATACTGGGGATGCAAGTATATCTGACTAATGGGCCTCAACTAGGAGGAAATGTGAGTTACGGACTACATTTCTAGACATAATCCATTCATTTGAACTAAAGCATTACAATTATTTCTCATATTTATAGAATTTTCTTCCTTTGAATTGTTTTTTTTCGTATCCCTTTAACTTCGTTCTCTCATGCATAATTTTTTCCCAAGACAATAATTCAACTTGCGTATCTTATTAATTTTATACACTAAAATTAAATCTTTTCTTTATTTATACTACAAACGTTACATAATCTATGTTATTACTAGTTACATTTTACTACTTCAGTATTAAAATCATTATAAGTCACGTTTTTATGATTATGCTAAAAACGCTTAAATGTAGTTAAAAAAAAAGAAAATGCATTTTCGTCCTAAATAATTCATATCATTCTTTTGTTGAATACAAGACAGTTTATGAAAGACATTTAATCGGAAATTTGGAAATAACTTTGATCACAATTGATTGATCACTAGGTGGTGATCAATGTCACGCGTGTCAAGTCCTTCTTAGTGCTGATCGAATGCTATCGATCAAGTTGCAATGTGGCCACTAGTCTAGGTGGCTCGACACTGCGTGCACTTTGTTGAGATAAGATGGTGGTTGGAGGTGGTCAACAGGAAACTCTGGACCCGGGTTTCGTGCTACTTGGCACTCGTCAGCAAGGTGTACAGGAAATAACCTTGAATTTATACATTATAATCAAACGTTCAATATTCTGTATGAAGTACAAGAATGAGTTTAGATGTAATAAAGAATTTAGTTTAATGTAAATTATTGAAAAAAATTCAAATGGATAGTATACAGCATAAACTATGTCGAACTCATTATTGGAGACAGTAAATGATGAAAAGTTCAATAAATAACATATAAGGCTTTTATTTTACTTTCCACCTCTAAAGGTCAAGTACTCAGTCATAAACAACATAGAACCTGGTACATATGTATAACAATTCAATTTGATATATTCTATCAGCATTATTAGGTAAAGTTATTCAGACAAATACTTCAATAGTATAATTAGTAACAGTATCAGTAGAAAAGATTGAAGATAAACGATATGATTTGAGAAGGATGAATTCGAAGGATAAGAAAAATATGGCATAATTTTAACACTTGAAATATAAGGCAAGGGAAAGAGAGTGGACGGATCTGTGCAACTGCGGCTGATTCAGAGCCTTATTACTCAACGCATCCAACCATGGGTTACTATATTTACGAGGACACACAACCAAGTAGTCTGAACCTACAAATACGGCTCAGATCAACAGTTAGTAACTTCACGCGCTGATACTATTAATGATACTCTAATCGTCTCTGTTGTTATTATGGTCAGTCATTAATTAGTATTATATAAACTATTAAAGTTCTTTATTTAAAATATACGGGAAAAAAGTAACTGATAGCTAATAATGAAAATCCAAAAGAAACTCACCAATACGTGGTTTCACATTTGAAGGTAAGTACGGAAGACTTTCACGCCAAAATAACAACATAGATTCTCTTGCCGCTAATAATATTTGACAGAGATGTCGATGAATAGCACGTGCAAAATGATATCTGTTAGGCTAGAATAAATTTTAAAAATGTTAATGAGGCAATACATTAGATGAAATTATGAACACAATAAACTTTGATAATTAAAAACAAACATCAATTATAAGAATTGAGGGTTATTCATTACCAGAGTTTGATTTAATAATTTCAAATAGATTGAGCACGGGGTAGATTGTTAATTATAAAATAAAAACATATTTGTGGTATCTCATTGAAAAACAATCAAAACTTTTGACGTTACGCAAATTAATTTAAGTTGTTTCTACAAAGAGTAAAAAAACAGCTTAATTAAATTATTTATTTATTTAAACATTGGCACAAGAAAACACTAAATATATATGCACCACACAAATCATTTTATTTGTGTGAGTACTGAGATACTGCCCGTGCAACCAAACCGAAGCAGGTGGTTTTATTAAGGGGCCACACCCCGATCCTTTGATCTAGACTTCTAATCCACAAGAAAGTGAAGCAACGTCAGGAGATGAAGTCCCATAGTAACCGACGACTAACAAACGGTTCATACTCCATTCGCTCTCTCAGGATTCTGGAGCCCATATGCACCATTGGTTTGGAATCAGGGTTTTCCAACTTCCCTAGGTGGATCCTCTATGTCCAGTCACCCGGTTAAAGAGTCGGACATTTGTTTTTCGTTCTTTCATTTGCGTAAACAACACCTGCGCGAGAAGGCAAGAAGTCAGACGTTTAAATAGCACTGAGGAATAACGCCTTGCATTCTATCAGTATTGCAATTCAAGAAAAAACTATCTGGCTTGTTGGTTTACAGTTAGATTATTTGATTTTCAAGTAACTGGGGTTAATTTGCAATGAATATCTCAATAGTGTAATGTTTGCGATTATGAAATCGGCCTGGAATATAGCGTTATTGGTTAAATTTACACATGAATTGACGTAGATTGAAATAAAATTAATGTATAACACCTAGTAATGTATCTCTTCTAACGGATAGTTTATAATACTTCAATTAATGATGAAATGGGGATTTTATTTGAACACTACATAAGCAAAGGAATAAAAGTGATTCTGTACGACGACGGTGCTTAACAGTTGGACAGAACATAAGTATTTTTGAGATACTTTTTTTGCAGAAACTGTTAGCACGTAAAACACTTTGCCAATAATAGTAATAATAATAACAACAAACCACATGTTCTCGAAGTCAGGTACGCTTATCGTCATTAGCCGCAGTGGTCATTCAACGGTAAAAAATGTCATGTTAGTCAATTCCCAAAATTAATTCTTGACCTTCAATATTATTAAGGAATTTATTTCTAGTTTTCAAATCCTATCCTTCAATGTTTAGTCTGTCTTACCAATATTTTTACTCAACTTGTTCATTTAATCGTGTTGTACTGATATAGTATGACAACTGAGACTGATGCACATTCGTAAAATGTTGTACATTGATTATGACTAAGTGACGATTATTGTGAAAATAACGTTATAAGAGACGGTGTCCCATATCAATCATAGATATTATTTTGACCGTAGTCAAGGTTGTAGAGCTGGAGTATTGTAAAGGGGATTATTGCCGAAAAAGATAGGGGGGTGATGTAAGACGTGAAGCAGTACACGTTTTAAAATGATGTTGTGTAAAGAGAGTCGCAGTTTTCGAAAGATCGCTTAAATTCAAAGATAAACCTAGTCAATGTGCACTGAAAATCATAACACAGAAGTCCTATGCTTTTAGCTGATTGTTGAGGATACAATACAAGACAAGATCAAAACCCTTTTCGAAATTCGATATTTATAGCAAACCAGTGAGTCTTCAAAATACAGACCGAAAAATTCCATATCACACCGAAAATCACTAGTCATAAAAACATGAAGGAGTGTAAACGGAGAATGACAGTCTTTTCAAAGGTTATGTAATCACGTAAGAAAACAAGAAAATAACTTAATAGGGATAATCCAGTGATTCATATTACAATTAAATCCAACATGATCAGTGGTACAGTTCAAATTATGACAAGAATTTTGGTGTAATTTAAGAATAATCAAGCTACAAATTCAAGATAAAAGGATATGATAGCACGTCCTTGACTGTAATTTCTAGTCAATATGTATTTCTTGTATACGTCCCATTACTCTTGTATGTGCATCTTAAGGAGTAAGGAATGTTAATGAAGTTGCTGTATTCGTTAACACAGGCGAACTAGACAGATAAATTCCCAAATACTGTTCACGTTTAAGGATATATGCACACCTTGAGTCCTATGATTGTAAATAACTATCCACAGGTTCAAACACAATCCTCATGCGACTTATTTCAATTATGAACAAACCGAGCAGTAATACAACCGCTTAAATAACCAAAATATAACTAAAAGCTCAGTAAATGAACTTGTATTTCGGTAAATTGAAATATTTACTTAATGGTCAAAATAAATTATAAACAATGCTAAGAATTTTAATTGTTTTGTTTGAATGCTACCAAGAGGGTAATATTAACAGTTGATTAATATACTTTTCAGTAAACACAAGACTTATAAGAGGTCATTACTAGATATATGTGCAGATATATTCAATCAGAATACATTTATGTATACATGATAAACAACTGATGTTGGTTTTTTGAATGTTTTATCAACATGTCAGTTAATTAAAGTCATTACAAAAAGAATTTGAAATTAAGTTATAAGTTATTTCTAGAGAATTAATATTAAGATTATTGCCTTTACACATGGATAGTATGGAAATACGAATCGTATTAACAATGGCGATGATAATAATAACATAGATAAAAGATGTAAACACCGAAACTAACAATTGACCTACAATATAACCAAAATTATTGTTTTCCAATTCGTTGTATCTTAATTAAAGCAAATCATTTTAATTAAGAAAGACAGAGATTATAACGAAAGAGTAATGTGCATGGTGGATACAGATGATATTCAGTTTGTCGAAGTTTAGAACAAATCGATTAGTTGTTTATTAGTTGGTTCGTAAGATATGGTTTGATTAATGTGAAAAGTAAGTTACTGATAACATTTTATAATTATTTAGCTCATTTACCAGATACAGATTTGTGTATTTAGCTTTGAAACAACAATCATATTGTGATGCCTGGTGATACTACTTCGTTGCCGTAAATGAATCCGGTAGAGCTAGGGTTCGGATCTGTGACTTCATCGCTGAAAATTTAACGGCTTAAACACTAAGTCAAATCTTCATCACAGAAGTGACATGATATAGAATAACTAAGTATGTATGTATAGAAACTATATTCGACATAAATCTCATTTACGTAATTTGAAAAGATCATTTTGCATTTGACAAGGAACAAGTTAGGGGTACTCGTAACGTCTGATCAAATTAATTCAGATAGTCTTGGGAAAAACGCTGATTTTAATCTTTATGTTAAGCAGAAAAAAACTAAACCACTCAACCATGCGTTGATATTTGGTGTAAAAATATTGATAGTTTTGGAAAAAGTTTATTTTACCTCCACTAACTTAAATTAACAAAGACACTTGGACAGTGTCACAAAATATCACACAGTGATTATGATAATCAGAATTTCTATTAGGAAGGTATCCATACTATGGAGAGAAGTAACTGATTAGTTCATGGAAAAATGAAGCATTATGTTCAATTAAAAGTATGCTAGAAAATGCAATGAAATTAAAGAGGTTACTTCATCATATTGTTTAATGACTAAAACTATATTATAATGCAGAAATTAAAAAATAATAATAATAATTGTTCAATTTGTAAAACTAGATTTTAACCACATGTAGATGATGGTTTAAAATAGTTTATGAACTTCTTACAAGGTTTACATCAGTAAAATTTCATAATCTATTCTAAAGAAGACAATTTTCGACATGGAAAATAGTGTGGTGTATGCCACTTATGTTAACAGACATATGTGTATGTAATACCATGGCACTAGAAGGCTATGAGGGTCAACTTGAGGAAAACAGTAAAGGAAGTAGATAGGAATTGTGATTTGGAAGTCATACAGAATGTGAAAGACCAATGAGGGAAATTTTCAATTGAAGTATGGTTCTCATGTTTTACCAAGAGATTCTGTAATTTTGTGTTTGAATAAAATCGGTTGTCCCCACCTATGTTCTCGTTCACAACGATAGTTCATTTCAGAGTGAATTAGTATAGCCTTGATCATGTTAACAAATCATATGCGCTTTCATGAATTATTTCTGATAGTTTTAATGATATTTCTGAACAAAGATCCTGAGAAGTTGTTGAAACAATATTTTAAGATAATGGTTTCAAGATGATGTAAACGGAATATCTGACGTTTACAGCCAATTTGTAAAATACGAAAATGATTGCTACTCAATGCATCAATTATGACATGATTTAACCGGAAGTTTATTTTAAATAAAGAAAAAAAGGAATGAATGACTAAAAATCTATGTTTTGGATAAAATTTGCAATAGAAAAATCAAGTGTTTCCTGTTACTTTGGTAATAGCATCATGCCATGTTTACCGCAGTGTCATAAAAAGTGAGATATTCGCTTTAAATGAAGATATTCTCTACAGTGCCGCAATATCGTTCACCATTGAAATCTAAATTCTGTGCGAAATCTGACAGTTGCTATCTTGATTCTGATTTTCTGAGTCATATAATACAGTACGACTGTAGATGACTTACAAAAAACCTCTACCTACTTAGATATAGGTAGTCAAGTAGCATAACTAATTTTAATAATAAAAAGTAAAACCTTGAAGTGAATCCTTATAACCTTACTACAAGTCAAAAGGTATTATTTATTTACTTTGAACTGTAACAGTTAAAAGTGACCTAGGAAGTGCTAGGCAAACTAATGTTTGGTGAATTCAATCACGTCTACTTGAAAAGAAAACGTGGTTTGACATAAAAATAAGAAAGATATGTATGAACATTTATTTAATGGTTTCAATATATTTTGTTGTTTCTATGATACACTGAGTGACTGAAAATAATCGAAATCAGACTATTTATTTTAGCTGTGATTAGTCTGGTCTATGGCAAATGAACCAAGTAATAATAGTCTGTCTTCACAGTTGTTCAGCTTATAGATCAATGCTTAAATTTTTTTTTAAAAATGATTGGGTAAAGAGACAGATAGTCATCATCAAAATAGAGCTTGATAAAGATGTTGCTATTATCCAACTAGCACAAAAAGATGAAAACACCGATATAATGTAGTAGCAATGATAAAAAGAAAGACTAAACCTTAAGAATGTGATTTGAGAAGGGAAAGACATGTATGGAAGAATACTAGAATTCAAGATCAAAAGGAGGATAAAGAGTGAGTAAATCCGTTCAACTCCAAATGATTTCGAGCCATATCACCTGAAGTCTCAAACCGCTGACTGTCGTTATAATGTGGACCTCAACCAGGTATTATGCTTCTGTCCATAGGAATCAGACCAACAGTTAGTAACTTGATAGACTAATCCATTTAATGTCTCGGGGCGAAAAATAAAATTCATTTAAGATTTATCAGTTTTAATTGCTAGGTAAATTTAATAAAGGTTGTTACGAAATTTTAAGACAGTTTGAAAGAATGACTCCCCAATCTGATGTAAAGAGGAGGTAGATTGATGTGTTCCAGGTTTCATATATTATGGAGAGACGATTCCATTTGAAAGCCTGTAAGAGAAACTGGATAAATATTAATGTTATCATAGATTTGGGAACGTAGTCAAACAGTTCAAAAGGCAGTTGATTGAGATAAGTCATATTTAGGGTCTTTTGGCCATAGAAGTGAAGCATCCAAACAAGAAATTGAGCCCGTAAATACTAAAGGTGATTTGTCGTAAACAGTCGAGACGCTACTGTGTTTGAGGAGCCAATGGTGAAGAGAAAGTAGATAAAGCCCCCCTTCATAGTATAGAAGCTAGAGAGACATATACTGATCTAGTTTAAATTTTCCGGTTGAAAATGGGTGATAACGCATATCTGGTCATGAAATATATATATATATATATATATATATATATATATATATATAAGATTAACATTTGTTAGTCCACAAAGACGTTTTGGGCTGGGTCCAAGTATTCATCTAACCTAGTATCTTGAAACATCCGATATTGTTTAAAAATAGAAGCCTGTAGCAATCTTGGTGTAATTTTCTATTAGTATTTCTAAGCGTAGTCATTTACAATAAGAATCAGTCAGTCGTAAGCAACGTAGAACCTGGAATATAAGTATATCACTTCAAATTACGACACTAAATGATCACAGTAAGATTAAATTATTAGGATAACTGCCAGAGGAAAGGGATTTGTAACAGTAAATATTTGTAGAAGATATTAAGCAAAAACAATATAATTCGATAAGAAAAAATGAATTCATGGAATAAAAGGTATATGTGCTTTAAGATAAAAAGCGAATGTATCCACTTAATAAAGATTGATCAAAAGTCATGTTGTTCAAATAAGTATTAATTGTTTTTTAAGAAAAGACAGGAACAGGTTTTTTCGATATTTTTAAAATAAATAATTCTCAATGACTTCCTATTTCATTATCAAAAAAATCGCAATGAAAGAAAACTTTAACAGTTTACATAACGGCTTAGTTGTAGACAATTATTGAAAACTAAGAAGTACCAGATGGTTGTCTCGTCGTAGTAGGAAACTTTGCAATTGTTATTATCGACGATAACACCTAGGATCAGTTCGAGATGTAAGCTGAGAAAATTCAAACAATCTCCTAAAACCACCTATACTAATAATAATCATATGCCTACTAGTAATTTACTTCGATAGGTAATTTTAAAAGTTATGGTAAAAAAACGCGACTACTAGAGTTCAATCATATTAGACGTGAGCCAGGTAGTGGAAGGTCGTCGCACAGTATCACGAATTGACTAGTTAGACACGCGAGCCACTGGATGATGGGTAAGTGAATTAAAGGGTTAAGCACAAAACACAAAAGTCCTGGATTTGATTTTTCGGTGATGACTTGGATATGGACTGTTAATAAACTTCATACTAGAACGAAATAGTTAACTAGTTTCCTGGTTTTCAATAGTTATTTAAGATTAGCCCATGATGCATACTATGAATGGAAAATTTCGCAAAATCTCACTCAATGTAAAAAGATAAATGATGCTAAACTTGGAACTAAGGTTAGTCAAACGATTCATCCACCGTTTTGGATAAACAAAATGAATTCTGTTGTCTTTATGAAAGAAATAGTAATGATTTTATTAAATCAGAATGATTTATAGGAATAAGAACATAAATAATTAATCAAATAATGTACACACCTGTTTAATACTGCAAATGATACCATGCCATGTTTGTTGAGCTAAACTAATTAGTTGGTTGTTTGTTTGTAATGGTGTATTATGTGGTGAAAATTTTGGCCAACTATGTATAAAAGAGAAAAAGACGGCTTTCTAAATTATTTGTTATAAGCAAATAGTTAAAATTACTGAAGTAAAATACAGTTTTGCAAATTGGCTTCATTCAATTAAAACAATTATTTACGGTTTACATGACTTTAGATAGGTAGTCATAAAAAAAATAGGAATTCCTAGAGTTATTTCATCCTGGTATGAGAATCCTCAGGAACGTACACCGAGAAGCTAACCATGGAACATATTTAGGTACCCACATATTCATGGTGACATTCAATAACATACAATAACTACATCTTTCCGCTTTTCCAACTATCAAAGGCATAGGCTCGTAATACGCAGTATGGAAATTACAGAAGTAACTCAAATACAGTAATTATCGTTCGATATAAGTATACAAATAAAAGATGGCTTTCATAAATTTTAATTATTTAAATCATTTGCCAGGTACAGATTCATGCAAAAGGCTTTCAGCCACACTCCTAGGTATGAGGATTAGTGATAATACCTAGTCGCTAAAACCGAAGTAAGTGGGGCTGGGTTCAAACCTGTGAACGTCAAACGCCTAAACCACTAAGCTAATGCCTTCATAAAAGGATTGGACAAAAAAATGGTACGAAAAATCTGGATTGATTTTATGTGTCATATACTGAACTGACTGATAAAACAGTATGATTAGTTAGTAAATGAAAAGATTAAAAGCCGGAAGTATACTTTAATTTTGTATATTCATAATGTTTCAAAAGCACAAATTAAATTTCGAAAAACTAAGAAAGAAATATTAACATCTCTTAAACAAGACAGGAAATTCTAAAGTATATTTTCTGAAAAATGAATTTAAGTTGTGAAATTACGTTCAAATGTTGATAGACAACCGACTTTCAAGTGAATCACAAGTTAACAATTTATAGACCGGAAAACAGTGTAACATAGTAAGCAAATAAATGTGTTCTCGGTTCTGATTTAGGCTTTATAGATACAAAATGGTGATGCTATCTGATTGCCTATATGGAACTAGGTAGAGTGAAATACATCAACTTTTAATCTTTGACGAATACTACCTAAAAAAAAAGACCATCACAAAGCCATTACAACTAAACTTTGGCAGTCAGCTCATTAGTGACTTCATTCAAGAGGTTCCAGTTATGACTGATGGGGTTCAGACATATTGGGAGCCAGGCAGTTGTTGTCAGTGGGATTGGATGGATGTCACACTTTTTTCAGAAATTGATTGAATAGAGTAGTACCGTTGGAGGTTAACTCAGAGGTTCTAATAATTAAGCTTTTCAGGTAAAACCTGAAGTTCACAGGTTGGGTTGTAAATGTGCACTGCTAAGTAGTCCCCTACTAAGATGTAAAGGCTACCCAGTGCTCCCTGATTTTTAGTGAGATGCAAGCTGAAACCACTCTGCGACGAATATAAACTATATGACGAACAAAAGATGAATGTTTAAGCCATTAGGCTACAGCTCCAGAATTGTCAGTGTCTAGCTTATTTAACCAGAAGATGGTAGGTTCTAACCCTGTCTTACTTTTTTTGAGCAGACTGGTAGTGTTACTAACCCTGACACGAACGAAGTGACTCAAGGATGAATGTATGAACCAGTAATTTGTAGAACGTTTTACAATACATATTTATTTCAAATGGATATTGAAGAAGTACTTACCTAATAATACTTGAAGTGATATTTGTTAATGCTCCATAAAGTGCTAATTCAATAGCACATAAATGAAAATAATCGAAGAATACGGTGAAATGATAGTGAAGTCCACGAGATGGTGTTAAATGAATACGTAGTTGACGCTCACATACCTTAGTCAGAAATTCAGGAGCAAATGGTCTAGAAGGAAAACCGAATCTTTTGTATTAATTTAAAATCAGAACAGTTCGTTAAATTATATATATATATATATATCATTTTTTTAATATTCGGTAACCCTCTATATCCGAAACGTAACTGAAGAAAGCTTACGAATTCATTTCAATCCCTAGGTCTCCAAAGAGAATAAGTCTAGCATACTGCCAGAGAGATGACCATAAACCGTGCTCCAAATCTTGTGATACAGGGGTCGACACTATATCTCAATGTGGAATAACTGTGAGAATACCATATCGTCAATAGACGACTTCTAATTGTGTGGAAACAAGCCATACTAGTAAACAATGAGAAGCTGACCTCAAAAACATTATCACATGGGAAAATAAATATTACACAATGAAAGAGTAGAGATAACTGATACGTGATTATCATTAGCTACATCTTAAAACAAAAAAGCTGATTTATTTTGAAGTACGACGAAAATCATTCAAAACAAAAACATTGTGACAATAATAATCCAAAGGTCATCATAAAAACAACACTTAGATCTACTACACGCTAACAGAAATGAATTCACTACTGAAAAAAAAATCAATATTGGTCATATTTTCATGGAAATGATGTGCATGTACCTCGCTCGCTAATTACATGTGCCAGGTTCTACGTTGTTGATAGCTATCCTGGTTTTGAGTCACGGTGATTTTGTGAAGAGTGTTCAAATCAACGTAAATGAAGTGAGTTTCTAATATATGAAGGTGGGAAGCCGAGCGCCTCAACCATGCTTCCAAACCAATGGTGCACATAAGATCTAAGGTCACGAGGGAGCGAATAGCGTATGAATCCAATGTTGAGTGCCGTTAGAGGTATGAGGACGGTTATCACTTCCCGGCTGCCCATACCTTGGAAGGGTTCTTCCAAAAATGCCTGAAAAGGAAATTGGGTTAGAGGTGGTCTTAGTGATCTGAGAGAGTGACCACAGTGCCTGAGGAACAACTGTTTGAGGCCGATCACACACGACCTTTTTGTAAGTATTTTCGTGTTAGCTCCGTACTTGTTGAGACTTCATCACCGGAGATGGATATCCGTGGGATAAGGCGAGGTGTTTATTTTCAGGGTTGATCTTTTTTAACCCCACCCTTCCTTGTGGGAAGGCAGCATCGCTGTTATGTTGGCTGTCCAAAGAAATCATCTTACTGCCGTTACACCTCTGTACAGTCAGCAGTACGACTTTGCCCTCGGACCTTGGGTTTGCTTCTTTTAGTCTTACCGCTCTTCAACCGGCCTGTCTGGCATGGTAGGACCTTGAGGAACGATTGTTCAATCCAGTGTAGCTCGACTGATTTATTATGACAGGCAAGCCCGACCACCACGTCAAGGTAGCTGCAACGGTCGAGAATCTATTGTTGGTCACCCGCTATCATGGGGGCGCATCTAACCTTGCTCCATCCCCTTATGGATTAGATATTTGGGTGATAGGCTCGGAAAGTGGCTTACTATGACGAGTGTATCCCAGCCCATATATAAATTCAACAACGTGCATGGCGCATACATATACGCATACTATAAACCATGTTCAGTTGGAATCAAATGAAATTGAGATACTATAAATGAACTAAACGAAAAATAATACAAATAAAGTACATGAATGCGTACGTATAAGTTAGCATGATGGGTATAAGCAATACAGATGAATTAACAACCAGTGAGTTAATGTGAAATAAGTTGAACTGACTGATTGATAAGTATTGAAGCAGTCTAGCACAGTGACTGGTGTAGAAAGATTACTGATGATGTTTTTCTGTCTTAACTGACATTATCAACTGTCCAATTTAGTCTTACATTGAGTCTAAGATTTTGTGTATTGTATCCTGGCCAGATGGCCGTTATGTAACAAAATACTTGGCTACGACTTCGTTATTGATCAAGCTTATAATCAGACGAGACGGAACAGCAGTTGAGAGTGTTATTTCACAGGTTGTAAGGAAATGTGCTTAAATTTGCTTTGAAAGGTACTCAGAGATACAAAACAAGTTGAAAGACGGAAAATTTCACATGAGTAAAATAATGATGACAGCGGCAGTGAAGAGCGTAAAAAAGCGTTATCTTAATACTGTTGGGTGAAATAAGATTTTTTATTTATTTGACCAATCCCAAGAGATATTAATTTATCATCGAGTTAGCCAGGGAGGAAAAAGGTAACCGGACTGTACGATTATGGATTGTAAAAAGAGGGCTTTGGTCAAAAGAACCAACAACTCATTTTCTCCTAAGTAAAATCGGTGTGTGCAAGTAACGCAACAATATGTGGGTAAGTTGAATTATCTGTTAGGATTGACTAAAATATGAAATAAAATCCTAACATTATTGATAGAATTATAGGGGCAAAAAAAAAGAATTAGAAGGTGACTGAAAGTGTATCGTTTTAAAAGCATCGTGTTTAATGAGAAAACTGGGAAGCACCAGGTATAATAAATAAGCGAAAAATCTATGCCTACTTGCACCCTTTATAACGGCGGAGAGAAACCTATGTTTACGTGTATTTACAAATTTAAGTTCCCCAGAGATGTATATGGATATATTTTTATTAAAAGACATGGTCGCTGATTACTTATTGAGAGGATTGGATAACATCCAATAAACAGTCTATCGATGACAATTCCTAAGCTTATAATTAATAGAAATTAACCAAAAGTCAAATTAGACAACTAAATTTGATGTGAATTTCGAATAGTTAACAGAATATTAATTTTATTAACCGTCAGAAGAATCACATTCCATAAATATTATCATTTTGTCAACTGTTTTCAGAATCTATATTTGATACCTTAATACTTGTTTTCTTTTGACCTAAAACCTACTGAACAAGCACATAACCTTGATTTGTTATTTGTTAAAGTAGAGTATATAAATTCTGACTAATTCTGCACGAAATATTTTATTTTGTTTTGAAGAAACAGACAATTATTGTCTGTATATACTTATTAAAAATACAAAGATGACGTAATTACGGAAACGATTTGTGCAGTAAATCAAAGCATAGAATCAACAACCAAATTCTAACGTATCATATAAGATCAACATAATCACTCACATAGTCTTATAAAATAAAACTACTTTAAAACAGAAAAACTTATTAACACTAGCAACAAAAACACTGTAAATCATTTTCCGCTGATGACGAAAATCAAAGAAAAAATACTGATCAATACTTGGACTAACAATTATTCATCGATCACTTGTTAAGTGAGAATAATCATAGTTATTTAAGTGTTTTGTTTCAGTGTTTTTTTTCTCAAAAATATGTACTGTATTACAATTGTAAGGTAAAAAGATAAAAGATATATTTGTGAAATTTTGACATGGCAACCATCAATTGGTGACAGGACGAAGTCTGGGGAATGTTTCGAACCTTAGATGAAGCCGAATCATTACTAATGGAATGACATAATTAGTCTGATGTTCGGCGGCAAGCGCTGACAGAAATCTTGTGTCTTAAAACCTTTCTCCTTTTCAGTTATCACAGCCATCGCACAAATCAAATGAGATTTGTGTGGCGCATATGTATCTGGTGCCCCTTTGTATCAATATTTACGTGTTTAAATAAATAAATAATATAAATTTCAGTTAGTGACATATGAAAAAAGAATAGGATTTTAAGGCCAATCTCCGATTTTGAATTCAACCCAGAACCTGAAATTTTACTTGAGGCTTGATAAGGAAGATACCAACATTTATCAAAGTTTGAGATTTAATAAATCATATAATGAGTAAAAACCTGTTGCATGTTGCCATGATTATTACAAATTGACTCGATAACGTGATTCAAAAAACCGAAGACAATGACAAAAACATACACAATAAAAGTGCGCACTATTTCTCTGGTAATTCTTCAACTAGATAACCGACAATTGAGATGATAAAGAGAGAAATATAGTTTATGCCAGCTCCAATTGATAACACCAAAGTCAGGATTTTCAATACAAATGTCAAAACAGTTCTACTGTATGGGGACGGAAACTTGGAGAACTACGAAAGCCATCATTCAGAAGATACAAGTGTTTATTAACAGTTTTCTACGCAAAATACTTCGGATCCGTTGGTCAGACACTATCAGCAACAAACTACTGTGGGAGAGAACAAACCAGATTTTAGCTGAGGAAGAAATCAGGAAGAAGCGCCGTAAGTGGATAAAACACACATTGAGGAAAGCACCCAACTGCGCCACAAGGCAAGCCCTCACATGGAATCCTTAAGACCAAAGGAGAAGAGGAAGACAAAAGAACATATTGAGCCGAGAAATGGAGACAGACGTGAGAAAAACGAACAAAAATTGTATAGAACTAGAAAGGAAGGCCCAGGACAGAGAGTGTTGAAGAATGCTGGTCGGCAGCTTATGCTCCGCTGAGAGTAACAGGCGTAAGTAAGTAAGTAATTGACGATGATATAGTGTAAAGTGAGCGAGTGTTCACGAAAAATATTGAGGAGTACTTAATAATTGGTCGATAAGTGTGAATTTAAAGGCATTCGCAGACGAAATAAATTCAAAATGAAGATTTGAAAAACCCTCAGCTAATCAATGATACCATTTGTACAGTCAAATGGATCACAGTATGCATCTGTTTTAGAGGAATTCACTTTCCAAATTTATATGTAGAATTGGAAAGTGTGGATTTAGAGGCATTCGCAGACGAAATAAATTCAAAATGAAGATTTGAAAAAAGAATTGGAAAAATATGATACAGTCGAGATTATTCATAGAAAGAAGTAATGAACTGGACAATACTTGAACTATAATAGCCTTTTCCTCTCATTAATTGCAAGAAATCTGTGTTCAATATACTTTTCATTTGAACATAAAGAGTTTATTCAAGCATAAGATTTAACGAAGTATTCGTTATGTTGGGTATGAGAGATAAGTTAAAAGTTACAAGATATGATACACAACAGACAGCAAACTACAAATGGCCAACTTTTACAAAGCCAAATTATTTTACTTTGTGCTGAAACGAGAATAAATATCATTATAGATTAAAAATGCACTGAGAAAGACAACCTGGTTCTAGAGAAGTAAATATAAACTACGGATACATCAAGTCCAATGCTAGCCATATTTATAAACTACCGAGGTATAACCACAAGAGATGCAGTAGACTGCACGATATCAAACTAAAGTCTCTCGAAATTCCGGGGTAATAAATATCCTGAGAATATTAAATTTACTGCTTGGCGTTGCTCTCGAAGACTTAAAACTATGGATGATCAATTTCTCATCATTATTTTCTGACTTATTAATTACATTTTGATGAGCCTATATGGAATCAAATGTCAATCAATTCATTTCTATGTAAGGTGTGAAAATATATGCTCTGGTAGGAATTTAAGAACTATTGGAGTCAGTAATTTCAGTATAGCAAAGTAGATGATAACTGGTGAGTTGCATCTCGAGGATTTTATTTCACCTTTAATATCTAAGTCATATTTCTTATTCATTTATTTGTGATAGAAATAATCATTTTCTAGTTGACAAAAATTAAAGAAAACCATAATCCATGAGCTCTATTTGTTATTGCTCAAAGTTAACGGTAATTAGGTCATTTGAAGTACAGAACCTATTGGAATGTTAAAAGGAATAGTTACCTTACAGGAAAGATAAGATCAGAAATGTAAAAGTGTTTAAAATCCAACACATTAATCTCATTCATTAAATATGATAAATTTGACTTACTTATCAAGTGGGTCTTCGACAAACCATAGCTCAACGCATAGGAAAAGATCGTTTCTTACTAAAGACTCCTCTAAATTAATCGGATCGACCTGGACTAATACCCTCTGCTCAAACACATCACATAGCCTTGCCGACTCATCTCGATATATGATCAACAATGTCTTGCTGCATGCTTTGTCTGGTGTGTGAGCTGGAACAGAAACACTCGGTTCGATGTAACTCGCTTTTACAGCTTCTGGTACTTTGAATCGTGTACTAGCTCGTTCCCAACGGGTTGGCGGTTCAACAAATGCTGATGATTTACCATTGTTAGATCCAGTAGTCGCACTGGGATGCACACCTGTTTTTAAGTGAGTACGAACTTGGTAATAGCTATTTCAATTTATGATTATCATAGACAGCAAATAACTCACCCACGATGGTAGAGATCGATATTATGGAAATCGCGTAGTTCCACAACCAACGATAAAGTGGCTTGGATTAAAGGCATCAGCACCTAAAAAGTCGGGTTTGAAATACCACAAGTGATTTGCAATGTTATTACAATAAAGTAATCTTATTATATCGAATAATAAAACACAAGTCAGATTAAATATGGTGAAAATGAGCCGCAAAAAAACTACTGATGGGAGCAGTGTAATGAAGTGAAAAGTGAAAGCGATGGGCACCACTCTTTTACAGCTAGCGTTCACACACTTTTGTGAACTGTTATATTTTATCTACCCATAGAATCAGGTATCTATATTGATTTTGAAGCACACAAAGGCATTGGTATCATGGAACAACGTAACATGGAGCTTCCACTTAGAGTAACTAATACGACTGCGTTAAGGATTTCCGATGTTTGAATACATCCTTAACGGATCCAAAAAAAGGTAATTCATTGTGTGACAGATGCTTGAGGCTCAGGCGATAGGACTAAGACGTTAAAAGGTACCAATGGTAGGTTAGGATTGTCCATAAGCCCCAAAAGCCGAGAGTAGCTTAATTCCAGTTATCTAAAACACCTTGTGCTGCAACTGAATCGCTGAGAGGAAAGGTTGTTTTGCTTCTTGAACTTTTGAAATGTTGTTCAAACAACAAATATCAACAAATTATACTGAGAATTGGGACTGTATGTTGAGATATACAATTACATACATGCATAATCGTGGAAAAAATTAAACTTTTCTTATAATCTTCTAAAGTGCAAACCTTGGTGTACGACTGCGACCTTAGGGCATAAAATAAAATTTTCAGTGAAGCGTCTTGAAATAACAGATGTTCCACAGGTGGAATACGGAAAATACTTTACTAAGACGTGTGGGATCAAATACGTACATGAATATTGAGATTGGTAAAATTATTTGAGCACAGAAAACCTTGGGTGCAGTTAGAGAATTATGATCCACCCATAAATGTTTAGAATAATTAACACCACTAAACGCAACCATAAGGACCATTTCAAAGCCCTACCGGATGAGAAAATACTAGCTCATTTATTGCGCCTTTTTTAGGTTACTTCTAACTAACCAGAATAGTACGAAAAAATCACTAGTATCTAAAACAGTAGCTATGGAACTAATGATGTATTTACAATTCTAGCTAAAAGACATGTGCAGTTTAATTGCTCACGTAAACCTTTAAATATCTGAATTCAGAGTAATGCCTTAAGAACATAGGGTTGGTGACCTGTTTGTTTTACTTTTAGCTTCCCTTGAGTGAGCCATATAAGTGCACGGATCAAATAGTGAATTCAAGAGCTGTTCACCAGGTGAAAAGGCTCATTTTGAGCAACGATTTAGGTCATCTTTGGTTTTGAATTCATTCAGCAATCCTAAGGTCGTTTCGAATATTTAGGATTGACGCTTTCGTAACGATTTTATGGTTGAAATATCTCAAATCTAGTCAACACGGAAGTCAAAAGTAAAGGATATTGGAGATATATTTTGAGGATTTCCAATATACGGAGATTTTGACCTAAGCCGGCTAATTATTGTAAAGAGCGTGTAGCATTGAGTACCCTGTTGTGATCTGGTTCGGACGCGTGACCGAACACCCTCAGCAAGGGGGTGTCCATTAAAATTATTGAGGTCAGCGTGAATATCAGAAACTTAACAAACCATTTATTTCAGAGCTTTATTTGTCGTCACAAGTTCTCTCAGCTGTCCTCCAAACAGGGAACTTTTCAAGGCCCAACTGAAAACCTGTTTGCTACTTGAGAGAAGTGTGTTAGTGATCATGGAATGGTGTGGTCATCGCGTTGTCTTCTTCTGAGACTGAAGTGTAAAATAAATTTTGTGATAGAAGTGGCATTGGTTGAACAGTGAAATATCGCCCAGACTAAAATATACATGGAGCCATCTCTTGGCGGATTCCGTATGGATTATCATTACTATTGCTCCCATTAAGGAGTTTGATAGCCAATTGAATTCATTTGTCATAATGTCTAAATAAAATGTTTTGATATCTTTTCCATGTTATATCCTATATGTTAATCCTTCTACGTATTCACCATTGGAATTCTACGTTTTTCAGTATTGAAAACAATGCTGTTTCTGTCGAAAATTCCAGATACAAAAGTAACAAATCGAATTGTATTAGATGCCTTGTCTGGGGAAAAAACACATTGTTATTGGGAGGCTGTGTGGTAAATTCGTGAATATTTTCATCGGGCGAATAACCGAAAGATTATTTATCATCCATCTCCGTCAACAGAGTCATGCTCACCAGGCCAGGACATTTTTTGTATTTTACTGTAGCAGCATGATAGCCTGTTCTACAAAAGTGATCGTAAGAGACTCTTTCAACTAAGACTAAGTGGATGCGACAATGAATTACGCGCGCTTTTCGAACGGGAAGTTTAGTCCTAATGTGATTTACATTTCTCAAACTTTTGCTGTGTTCTTACGCAACAAAAGTACCATTTCCGATCTGAAGAATCTATTCTGAGCTATACGTTCGGTAGATTACTTCTTTTTTTGTGTTTCACTCAACTTAACAGTTAACTGTGGTTTTGCCTCAGCTCACTATCGGTTTTTTTTATAGTTTTCACGTAAAGACTAGCTTTAACTTGTCGTTAACTGTTTTTATACATTTTTGCCAGTTTCTGTTTACTGTGTGTTTTTTTAACGGTTCTTAATTTACTGCTTGTATTTTTAAGACAGTCTAAATCACTAGCCATGAAAAATTCATGCAAAAGACCTGGTTGCCGTTTCGCTGTTACATCTGGCATGCAATGTGACAACTGCAAAGGTTGGTTCCACGAAGCATGTACAGATCTAACAGCAGCAGCCTATAGCAGACTCAGCAAGTCTGATCGTAGGTGGGTATGTGTTACCTGCAATACTGATACCGTAGTTATGTTGGGTACCATCATTACTTTACTAACAGGTCTGAGAGATAAGCTGCCTAAAAATTTGGCAAATGATAGTATCATGACGGGTAACAAAACTGGAACGCATAGGGCAAACAGGAAAAAGGATATTGACAGGTCGGTTATCAACGGTGCTGTTAACAGCACGAGTGATGATGTGCTGAAACTCAGCACCATCTTAACATCGACTGTCATCGACTCCCTCAGTAAACTTGGGTCCCCCAGGGAGGAGTCCTTGAATGAGACAGTGGTTCCCAAAAATCATGTAGGTGGTTGGACTCACGTTAACAGGAGTAAAAAGGCCCAAGCGTCCCCGTCGAAACTGAACATCCCAAGTACCGTGCGGAAATCAATTGATGCTTTGGCCGCACAGTCTACACCCAAGACTGTCCGCCCGGTCATCACTGAGCCCAGGAATCGAAAACGCGCCTCGACATCCAAACAACAAGATACCAAACCTAGACGCCCCGGATAACCTGGGAAATCAATTACGATTCGTGACGACTCTGTCATAATCATGAACCTTATTGACAACCCCGACCTTCCTCTCAGTTTGCAGGACAAAAATGATAGAATGCTCTGGGGAGAATTAAACAAGAGGCTTAAACTCCCTAGAATAGAGCCTTTGACCGTCACACGGCTCACTCGGGGGAAGGACTCTAACCACCTAAACCACCCGAGGCTGCTTCGTGTTACACTTAAGAATGCCTCCGACGTTGAGGACGTCCTGCTAGCCAGTCACTTACTGAAATCCGATGGGAACGTAAGAATACTGCCCGACATACCGTATTCTGAACGAAATCTCATCCGGAACATCCCTAAGGAATCTCGCGAGGCGTTTTTCCGTGGACGAAATATCATTGTGCAAGGTGAACCGGAAAATATGGACCCAACTCAAGCAAACTCTGATATTCGGGAATGGAAATTCATTAAGCATTCCTTGAAACTCAAGAACATATTGACCCAACAGGTAATGCGACTAGCCAAGAGAGACGGAGACTCTAGGCCCCGCCTGTTGAAGATAACCTTCCCCTCCTCCCATATGGCGGCTGCAACTCTGGAAGCATTTCGTGCCAATAGACGTCGGTTGCCAACTGGCATCCATATGCATCCGGATAGGCCCCACGACAGCAGGATCAAGCACAAACGAAAGCTGGAGCTGACAATTCCACTCGTGGACTGTCCTGATCATAAAAAAACGTGTAAAGGACAGGGACTACCAACTCGGTAAACATCGTATAGGTAGGCTACCTGTCCACTCACGCACGGCTCATATAGACAAACAGGAAGAAGCTTACGCGTTCCAAATTGAAAGCGTAAACTGCCTATACACGAACGCCGCGAGCTTGCCAATTAAAATGGATGGGCTACGTGAACTTAGCAACGCTAATGATGCCCATCTGATAGGAATATCCGAAACTTGGATATCGTCTCAGTTTACGGACCAGGAGCTAGCAATAACTGGAATGTCTTTATTTCGCAACGACAGAAAAACAGGAATGAGGGGTGGGGTAGCACTATACATACGGTCATGCCTGGATGCGCACCGACTTCACAACCAAGAGTTTCTCAATCTTGATGAGTCAGTATGGTGCTCAGTAAGATTGTCTACCACCTCGAGGTGTCTAGTTGGGGTCATCTACAGGAAGCCCACTGCCGACATCAAGTATGACAAACGTCTGCTGGAAGGATTAACTCGCTCTACGCGTCTCGGATTCTTTCAAATCCTGATTCTAGGGGACTTCAATCTTCCTAAAATCAACCTCTTGGAACATACATACATTGGAGGTGACAACTCTGCTGAAGCTCTGTTCTTCAACCGCATCGGTGACCTGGGATTATTCGAAAATGTGAAGTCGGCAACTCGTTGGAGAAACAGTCAGACGCCGTCGCGCTTAGACTGGGTATTCACAAATGAAGAATTCCTAGTTGACAACCTCTCAATCCTGGCTCCCCTGGGGAAAAGTGATCACGCCGTCTTATCATTCAACTTTGTCAGCAAAACGGAGCTAAGATATCCTACTAGCAACAAGTGCTGGAACTTCAAACGGTTGAATGTGTTAGCTTTACAGGACTATGTACAACAGGTGGATTGGGATGTTCACCCTCAACTTGAAGTGGATGCTCATTGGGATTTTTTACTGCACACGACCTTATGTGCTACTGAGCATTCAGTTCCTCAAATGGTCCCAAAAAGCTACAAACAACCTCCAATCATCAAGAACCGCACTCGTCGTTTGCTAAGCCGCAAAAGGCACTGTTGGGCCGAATATAAACGAACCGACAATAACGACGCATACAGGCAATATAAACGCATAAGGAACATATGTTCAAAGGCAATAAGAGAAGACAGGCTTCAGTTCCAGACCAAGCTTATCGATAAATTCGTCTCCAATCCGAAAAGCTTATTCAGTTGCGCAGCTTCTCTTCGACAAGGCAAAACTGGAGTTTCCCAACTGCTTGGTCCTAATGGCCCGACCAATAACGACGGTGATGCCGCCAACCTTTTGGCTGAACAATACTCCCAGACATTCCATCTGACCCACATCAACTATACTGACGAAAGCTTCACCTGCACCTGTGCAGGACTTTCCGAAGTGGATCTGAGTGCTGACCTGGTGCTCCGTAAACTGCAGCACCTAAGAAAAGACACTTCTCCTGGTCCGGATATGGTTCATTCCTCTGTTTTGAGGGAAGCAGCTTCAATCCTGGCGACACCACTTAGCGTGATGTTTGCACACTCGCTAAGCAGAGGCAAACTACCGGAAATTTGGAAGCTGGCCCACATTACACCAATTTTCAAAGGAGGTGGACGCAGTGAACCCTCAAGCTACCGACCAGTGGCCTTTCTCTCCATAACTTCCAAAATTATGGAATCCCTAATATACGACGGTATATTAGAATACTTATCATCCTCAAAGTTCTTCTCACCTCAACAGCATGGTTTAGAAAAGGTCATTCTTGTATGACCAACCTGCTGACTGCGGTGGATAGATGGACAACCATCCTTGATTGCAAGGGGAAGGTTGACGTCATCCACCTGGACTTCTCAAAAGCTTTTAATAGGGTCAACCATATATGTCTTATCAAGAAGCTTAGACGATTGGGTATAAAACCCCCTTTGATTGATTGGCTCTCTTCATATTTAGAAAACCGACACTTTAAGGTCAGGGTTAACTTCACTCTCTCTCAGGCTATAGAATGTCCTAGTGGGGTCCCCCAAGGCTCAATACTAGGACCTCTTCTCTTCTTGATTTACATTAACGATCTTCCTCAACAAGTTTCATCTGACTTATTGCTTTTTGCTGATGATGTGAAACTTTGGAGAGAGATACGTAATCATAATGATATACTAGTTCTTCAGGAGGATCTGACCCGACTTCAAAGTTGGGCAGACGACAACGGACTTACCTTCAACACTTCAAAGTGCAAAGTAGTCCATCTGAGACATTTTGCAGACTATAGTTATAACTTAGGTAACTCCCCTCTAGAAGTTTCCCAAGTTGAAAAAGATTTAGGAGTGTTGGTACCCTATGACCTGAAATCGTATGCAAACTGTGACAAAAACGCCTTTCAAGCTAACCTTGCACTGGTAACATTGAAGCGCATTTTTGGCCAGTTTGACGGTAGAACCTTCCACATAATCTTCAACAGTTTTATTCGTCCCCATTTAGAGTACGGAAACATAGTATTTCCTCCCTCCCTCCAAAAGGATAAGGACACTCTGGAACGTATATAACGTCGAGCCACGAAATCAATTCGGGGACTCAAATTCAAGCCTTATGAAGAGCGCCTTCAATCACTTAACCTTTACCCGTTAGAGTACAGGCGTCTTAGAGGTGACCGTTTTATGACTTACAGTATCCTTAATACTTCTGGTCATCCCCTTAAACATCTTCTTAAGCTTAGTCATAACACTAACCTGAGAGGCAACACCCAGAAATTGGAGACCCTATATAGCAGAACAGACTGCAGACACAACTTCTACTCCGTTAGAGTTGTCAAATACTGGAATTCGCTGCCGACTGAGCTAGTCCAAGCGACCTCCCAGGAGTCCTTTAAGAGGAAACTTGACTTATTCTTAAGGACTAAGGATAACATATTATTATGATTTACCAAATTCTCTTTTTTTCCTCTATTATCGTTCATATACCTAGGTTTTTGCCTGGAGGTATTAGTGATCCACTGCTACTAGACACGGAAGCCCATTAAGCGAAAGCTTCTTCTGTTCCATCCTCAACCATTTGAACCATTTGAAAAGACAGTGATTTTTTTGACAACGATACATCGCAATCTAGTTAATCATTCACTGGTTTCCAAGAGGGCATCTTGAGCTGTGTTTTCGAATAAACTAAAACGTTCTGTTAAGTCTGTATGTAAGTTAGGACTAATTTTTTAGGGAGAAGAGATCAGTAACGAGAATACTTTTACAGTTTTTAGGGTCTTCCTAAAACTTTCGAAGAAATAAACCTTTCAAGGAAACTGGACTTTGAATTCACAGATATACATACATTTCGCTGTAAACCATCACATGAAGAAACCCAGATGTTTACAGATTTAGAGAAATAAATGCACAAGCGAAATCATGGTTGGTAGAAAGGTTCGATTAGACGTACAGATCAGCTGAACCTTGTATATATGTCTCACTATAACAGACAAACCACGTTTTATATTGCTAGCGAATCATATCCTTTGCTCAGGATGTATAACATAAAATCCGTCAACCATTTCCTTTTTCCAAATACGAAGTGGAGTTGAGTTGGAGTGGGGAGTGGTGAAATCTATCTCTGACTTGTGAAACGAGACTCGGAGAAGTAAGAAGCCAGTTGGACTGAAGTGGATGAGGTTAAAATGAGTTGAGGTGCAGATAAAATTGCTCCACTTTGTCATATACTGAGTAAACAATATAATGTGCTGATGTGTTACTTGATTTCCAGAGAAAGAAGAGCCATCACTGGTACCATACAACAAGTGTAGCCTTAGTTTTGGTGCATGTCTACAATGCCCCAGATGATGTAGATGTCGTGGGTGTAAACGTGCACTACTGCCGACCTAGAACTAAACCGTGCAGTCTATACCATTCTCATACAATAACGACAATTCGCCACCAAATGCTAGGTGTATGATTTGCCCATGACGTATAGATTTCTGATGTAAAGCCTCTAGTAATTACTTTTAGCTGCGAGTTACCGAAGAGCTAATAAGCTGTCCGACCAGTTGGAATCAATCAATACTTCAATGAATGACACCAAAAATTCATCGCATAATCACCATCATTCACTCTAGAATTCGTCCACACACACATCCATGCACCGACGCACACATCTGCCAACACGAATATAACTTTTTCTACAGAATTGTGGTTATTTAGAGGACGATTAGAATCAAAATTGGAATCACCTACTTCATTATCATTCACTCGGTCTTCGTGTTGGCTGTGAACTAAATGGTCGTTTAAATCAAGAGTCTGAACCATCTGATAACTTATCTTCCGAATTACAGTCGCCGTAGATGGTTGGTAGTCACTTTGTCGACAAAACTGAACTTCTGATGTTTTGTTCACTAAAAGAGTTCAAAGTATGCGAAATTCAAAGAGTTTAGTCGGACGGTCATGAGTTGTTGAGCGGTCTGCATCATGATATTCAAGCAATAAATTGTCAGTGCACTTCTCTAGCTCTTCCGGATCACTTGGATTCACTGATGTGATGGAACTCTTTGAAGCTCTGATGAAATTTTCTGTTAAATCGTTGGACTGAGAATGTCGTAGAGAAGTAAATTGATGATGACACCCAATATCAATAAGTCAGCTGTTAACTTCTTTTTTCTGTGTAATTGGTTCCATTAAACGATAATAATACATTGGGTATACCTTCATGACTAGAAATCTTCCTCATCACAATTTAAGTATGGTGTCCGTTACGACTACTTATGGCCAGTACGAATGAGTCAATAATAACAAAAGTATTTCATGAGTTTGGAAATGAGCCACGATAATCTGCATGAATACGCCGTCACAATTCATAAGATGTAAGCCAAGGATTGCAAGTAGGTTTATTATGCGTCAGCTCATGTAAACAAGTAGGACAGTTTTGGGATTTCAGACCCATATCATCATCAATCTTAGGCCGCCTGATAAGCAAGTGATTTCATTTTAGCTGCTCCGTGATGGAAGGAATGAGGCTCGTCTAATACTGTGGATCTAAGTGTAGGGAGAATGATTACTGTATCGTTAAAGCACAAAAAGCCTTCAGAATGAAGCAACGTATATTCTCTTTTTCCGTTAGGTGGTCTTTCAAATTAGGAATAGGGTAGAATAAGCCGCAGGTATTCGGAGTTTGACAACTCTCTAACCAGTAACACCTATTATGAATCGTACCCACCAAGTGAAATCAAAAGACAGAAGTGAGGAGGTTCGAAGGTATATTTGATAGGTTATCAATATATGGTGGATCGACTGATCAAATCTGGCTAGCGATTGCAGTAAATGTTGAGCAAGGCTTTTCCACTCACGATCTGTTCCGGATGCATGGTCGAGCCCCTTCAGCTAGGTGAGTCCATTAAAACTAATGTGGTCAGATCTAATGTTGAATACTTACAGAGTTATTTATTTTGGGGATTTATTTACTGCCACAGGGCAACAGAAAACCTTAATGTGGTATGATTTTGGACACTCAGTGCTCATTGGTGGAATCACAAGCACTTAACTTTAAATTTCACCTCTGGACCATGTCAGCGGATGGAGAATGGAGTGAATTAGTTGGATGATAAACAGACCTCAAAGTCTGGTGATTAGTCACAATAATAAACTTAACACCAAACAAGTACTTTTGAAACCTTTAAACGGTCCATACCACAACTAAAGCTTTCATTTGGATCTGAGAGTGTCCTTGTTCACTATTTAATAGTCGCCTGGAAATAAAAATAACGGAAACTCATCTTTACTCTAGTACCCCACCAAACTCAATGGAGATGCATCTGCAGCAAAGACAGATTATCCAATCGGTGAAAACACTCAGAGGAGAGCCTCACTATTTAAAAACTAAAGAGTTTTTTGATATATTTTTATGTCTTTGTTCCCACACCAACTCTTTACCAGAACTCAATTCCAGAAGTGGAGATAATACTTTTGTAACGTTGGGAACAAATCTGAAATAAAGCTGAAGAACACCATTTCATGATCTGATTACTGAGACAATCGTAGGTGATGGTGCCTGAATCAGTGGAGTCAGGTGACTCACATTAGGTTTAATACCTTTGGCATATATAGCATATCTTAGGCAGTTGATGGAATTAAGTTGAAACTGACATTTTGATGGGTTTACGGCCAAATCTACCTAACAAAAGAGTGTAAGTAACTTTGAAACACGTTCATTATGCAACTTAACATTTTCAGCATTAACTACGATATCATCCTGGTACAATCCATCACCATCAAGACCAAGGACAATCCGATTTATAATCTTTCGTAATATCAGGGGGTAAACAGTTACTCCGAATGGTGGGAATGAGTATCTGAACAGCCCGAATCGTGTATTAATAGTAGTCAGTAAACTGGAAGTTCGACCCAATGGAATTTGCAGATGCTAATTTTTAAAGGAAATCTTAGAAAAATGCTTTGGTCCTTGTAATTTATATGGCATATTTTCGATTTCTTTAGTGTTACAACTTGGTTGCCATAGCTGAGCATTTGATATTAAGCTGTAATCATTACAAATTAGAGGTATTTTTCCATCCGCCTTTAATGGATTCAAAACTGGTGTAGCCCAACTGGACGACTCAAATAGAAATGTTATCCCTGTTCCAACAAGCTCATCAAACTAATTCTTTACAGTCTCTCTTTAACCATATGACATTAGTCTAAGCTTCAAGAAGATAGGCTATCCTCCTACTTCTAAGTGTAGTAGGTGAATTTTCATACCTCACATAGCCTTCTAGCATTTTAAGGCTAGATCCTTGATCAAAGTGCCGTCAGAAGAATTAGTACACAAAGAACTAAGTACATCTATTACTATGATTATTATTGTTAGCTTTGCTCAATATATATTTTAGTACAAAGTATTTCAACAAGTTTCTTACTTCTTGGTCGATCCTGACGGCAAGTATTGAGTGATAACCAGTTAGAAGTTAGTAGTCCAATAAATCGACATCTGAATAATGTACATTCTTTTCGCTGCATATTGCCTGCCAGCAACCAGGATATCTCTGATTGTGCCTTTTGTAACTTGTGCAACGAAAGGTTGTACATTTTTCAGAAACGCAGCTGAATAGGTTCAGTCATCAGTAATAAGGATAGGAGGCCTATTGACCTATACTAATTCTTCCAGTTTGTTACACTGTGGAGGTCCAATCTCGTTTTGAATACATCAACAGAGGGTGTTGATATTACGTGTTCTGGTAGAGAATTCCAGTAATTCACTTCTTGATGAGAAAAACGAAACTCCAGACGTAGACGATTTGATCGCGGTTTTTGGACTTTCTTCGAATGTCCTCTCTAATTATCAGTCCTACACGGAAGGAAAAGATAGAACATATTAGTACCAAGGTCATAGTTCAGGATACGATAAGCCAATATTAGATCACCCCGTATTCTACGTTAAGATAACGGAAATAAGTTGAGGTGTCTCAGTTTGTCTTCATGAGATAGGCCACAGAGACCTTTTACCATTTTAGTCCCTCGGCGTTGGACTCGTTCCAGCATATCCACTCCATATTTGAAACAAGGACTCGCTGCTTCAATCCCTTATTCCAAATATGGTCACACGAAAGCCGGGTATAATAATCTGAACATTTCCTCATCAAAATACTGGAAAGATCTATAACCTTTTGCAGCAGCAGCCTTACAGTGACTGGTTGTTTTGAGATCATTACTTAGTATGACTCCTTATTCTTTATAGTTTCTTACTTTGGGCAATACGAGTCCACATATTGTGTAGTAATACGAATCATCGTAGTTATTTAGTTGCATCACTACACTCTTGTTAGGATTCACTTCTAGTGACCACCCGTTCATCCATGCCACTAATGAGTTAAGATCTTCCTGTAATACTATTCTGTCTGACATGCTATATATGGGTCTCCAAATCTTTGTGTCATCGGCGAAGAGTAGGACGGATGACCTAGCTACAGTTGGTAATTCATTTACATTAAGTAAAAAGAGAAGACCGAGGTTAGTGCCTTGGGGGACTCCACTTTTTACTGGTTCCCACTATGAGAGAGCTCCATTTACTATTACCCTTTGTCTCCTGTCATGAAGAAAGTCACTTGTCCAGTCTATGACTGCATAATGAATTTCAAAAGTTTACGGTTCTAATTTAAGACCAGAATGAGAGACCTTATCAAAGGCTTTACTTAGATCTACGAAAATCACATCTACAGGAATATTGCGATCTTTTGCCTCAGCCCAATCTTTTCTTGCATTGAGAAGATTTGTCAAACATGATAGGTCTTTCCAAAAACCATGTTGTTCCCTGGATAAAAGATCATGTCCTTCCACATAGTTTATAACAGCCATCTGAATAATTTTTTTCCATCACTTTTTTAACTGCACTAGTTACTAACTAAACCTCTACTTCCAGCCTTATAACCGGACTAATTATCGCGTCTTTCCAGTCTCTGTGCAATCTGGACTGCCGCAAGGACATATCAAACAGTATGGCTAGAGGTTCAGCAATTACATCTGATAGGGCTTTCATAATCCTAGGATGCAAATCATGGGGACCACTGGACTTATCATGTTTGAGATGCTGAAGTAGTCTTAAGGCAGTATCTTTCTTAATAACTACTAGGTCCACCAACAAGCCGCCACAATCACAATGAATAGGTGGTCGTTCCTCATTATGGATAGAAAATACTTTACTGAAATATTCCGATAAAGCTCCGGCTATTTCGATATCATTTCTTGCCAAAATTAAAGGATCTTCTTGTACCAAAAGTGATGGCATTCCATCACTTTTTTGAGTTCGCCTTTCCATATACGAGAATAACCGTTTTGGTCTATAGGTATCATTATCAAGTTTTGATTTGATAATTTTGAATAAATTGAGCATTGGGTAGATTGTTATAAATAAATTAAGACATTTGTAGTATCCCAATTAGCAGAAAAATTAGCTTTTCTGACGTTTCGTGACTCAGTGTAGGCCACTTCTTTAGAGAATATATAACCAAATTAACATTGATCCAGGTCCAAGTTTTGGACTATATTTACAATCCCTAACCAATCGTTTTTCATATAACCGTCTCGTCTTACTAATTAACGCTTTACATGTATTTCTAATCTTACCATAACTGGATCTGTGCTGTTCTAAGCCAGTGGGGATGAACATATTCCAGTGCTTTTTCCAACAGAGAAGAAGCTTGGTTTACACCAAAACATGCAGGTCTGGATACATGCTGTACTAATGCATGCTCCATCACGGTTACCAGGAACCTACTATCAAAGGAGTTTATTGATCCTTCCATGATCATCACAGTACAACTGATGTTAGGTGAATTAAAGTCTCCCAATACCAAGCATCTGTTTTTTGCACTCCATAGCCGAATGTGCTCTAAAATAAAGTCATCAGCTAAGCAGATTATATTGTGGTAGATAACACCGAGTACAAACGTACAACATCCGATAGTGAGCTCACAGCTAATGACTTCACAAGTTCCACTATCATGAGATTGGCAAACGGAGGAGCAGATATTTGTATTATTGGTTATGTATAAAAAGACGCCAACTCCTTTCCTGCATGAATGTCTATCACTTCTTAAGCAGTGGTATCCGGATAATTCTGGGGTAATGTCAAAGTCATGGACTAACCAAGTTTTTTGTCACAGCTACAATGAACGGCCCTAATTTGTCCTCTAATACTCCTAGTTCATAGAATGTATGTCGTAGACTACGAGCGTTGGCATGTAAAACTCCTAGGGAGAATGACCTATCCACACAGACCTTGGCAACATTCGCTCTCAAGACCTAACTATTCGAAAACCCACTAATCTGAGATTATCCTCACCGTTTTGTCGACGGGTTTCTAGTTCAGCTAGTGCTGTCTTTCTTTTTATTCTATCTTCAAAAGAAATATCAGGTCTTACTTGAATGTCAGAAATGTCGTGAATACGAGCACTACCTAACAGAAGATCACGTTGTTTCTCCGACCCTAAGATTGCCTTAAGGAGTCTATATGGTCGGGGTTGAACACTATAGTCGGCCCACTTACCTATTCTGACCAATTTTTTGACATAAACACCTTTAGAGTTATCTGGTTATATGCTACGGATATATTCTCCGAGCCTCTCCAAGTTATGGGCGTGTCCAATTTTAGGATCGGGATAGTTTGACTCCAGAAAATTACCCACAATAATATTTGATGATATCAAATTTTTCTCAGTCACGCTAGGGTGTTTTGCTTTACCACCAGAGTTTGGTAGTGTATTGTGTGATTCAGAATGCGAGTTCACCAATGAATCGCCAACCAAGTGCGTATTACTTTTAGCTTTTTTTCTTTTTCTCCGTACTGGCGTTCATTTTTCATCACTCAGGACAGTCACATCGGGACTATTTGAGACAGTGACGGTTTTATTCCACTGGAGATGCATGACTACACATGTCAATATCAAGTGGTGCCTTACTCTTCGTTAATTTTTTACGTAAATTTCACTTTTCCGTAAGTCACAGTAGGGTGTTTATCGAGTCCTGCAACTGCACGTACAACACTGACACAGTCGTCACTGTCAGTACTTGTGTTATCAGCGCAAACACTATCGTTCTTTTTACAGGTCAAAGTCAATAGGGTTATAGCCTCCTGGATTAGTAACGTTCTATTTGTACAGCAAGACATGCAAAGCCAGTGCGAGTTAGGCTTGGATCATCTTTTGTATGCGGCGGGACTTAGACGGGTACACATCTTGTGGAACCACTTTTGCACTCATCACACTGCATTCCTTCATCCACGGGGAATAATCAGTTAGGCTATCCACGTTTGTAGGTACTGCCAACCATTTAAATCAGATTGGGGTTTAAAACATAATATGATCACAATAGTAACACAAGTGTCAGAGTCACTGAGAAAGAAGCTACCACAAGACAAAGTTCTTAGCAAAATTTTAAACCTTAACCGAACTAATTCGAGTTTAAGTAGACCAAGAACGCTTTTTGATGCAACAAGTACACAAAAGCAACGTTAATCACAACAAGTACGCAACCACCGCCGTTTATGAAACACCTGATTATGAGATTAATGGCAATAATGATGTATTCAAACAAACAAAATTGGACAAGTTGTTGAAATATCCAGGTGACAGGGACAGGTAGTTCAGATGTTGAAGCAGAGCGTCGTACTAACATGGGACCCTTTAAACCAATCACAGATGAACCACACTCATTAACTAGGAAAGGAATATTGACTCAACCACCCTCTTCTTTCCTCAGTGGAATAATAACTGCACCAATAACGGGTAACTGATGGTCAGTGATGCCAGTAAATGTACTATATGTGGGCTTAAATGAACATCATTATAAAGAAGCAACAAATTTATATTAGAAATAATTGACTCTACGACAAATGAATGATACTTACCTATGTTAGCAACTAGTTTTCGCATTAGATGTGAAGCACTGTTGCAGGTGGCAACGGACGATGATAAATACAATCTTCTGTCCTAATTGGCTGATCTTGAGACAGCATCATTTAGTGTTTTTATAGTGAAAGACTTGGAACGTTTACAAACTTTTTGTAAATGTTCAACCTTTTCACGCCCACGGCAATGTGCATAACGAGATTGTTATGTACTACTAAAATGCAGCTTACTACATAAATGACAGGGTTTAATATCCAAAGACGAGTAACAAGTGATTTTCGAATTATTCACTTGTTTGAATGAGTCAAAACTGTTGTTGTCGAAATTCTGAGGTTTCTGTAGTAGAGAAGGTTTATCTACATTCGATAACAGAACTTCATGTTACTCCATAAAAGCACCACAAGAACCATAAGTGAAACAGAGGTATTTAGCTATCTGGAAAGTTCAGTAAGTGATTTGTATGATCTGCTTCTCGAGTTTAGATTCGTTTATAACAACGATCAGGAGGCTACGAAGTTGAATACGCAACTGTTTGCTGAAATTGAACCTAGAAATATATATCTGATGCTGTAGTTTGAAACCTATAATAGTGCGGTTTGGAAAATGAACTAATTTTTTGAACCGTGCTTTTTCACGTGTCTTGAGTGATGTCACGTGAAAATGATTTGTTAGTAATCTCTTCAGTTTGTTGTACGAAAGCAGAATAGGTTTTGAAAGATATGCAAGGTTCTTCAACAATCTACGGACCGCTCTACTAATAGCAGTAACAAATCGAGCTAAAATGCTATCTTGCTTAATGTTATGTGACAAACATCAAGCTTCAAAGCATCCTAAATAATCTTCCACTTTCCGAGATGATGCGTTGACGGGCGATTCCTCCAGGTTACTTGAATCAATTTGAACTGAGATCTCAGACATGAATTTGAAATGACAGAACGAAATAGAAATAATTACATTAAGTCTATAACTTTAGCTAGAGACAATAAAGAAATCAAATTCGAAGTACGTGGTTTGAGATTGTGTTGTATTATTATGATAGGCTTAAACTTAGCATAAAACGCTTAACTGTACATTAAGTGTATGGTTCGTTCACCAAATATTTTGTCTGTATCGGTCAAAATGTTGAAAAGGGCGATCTTTCAAGAAGGATCAATTACAAAATGCATGTGTAGTGACCTGCTTTTATAACGAGAACGCGATTATAATCAATTTTACCAGTGATTGTTTTACTGTACTTGTTTGTTTAACTGTATCAAAAACACTTTTCCTCCCGTTGCCTGTGACCTTGCACGAACCTGCTTGCGCTCGGCAGTTCCGCCCGTAAACTTTGGCACGTTTCGGTATTCTTTCGACACCACTAGATCGTCAACAAATACATCCTATTTCAACCATCGACAGCCTTCTGGTTTTCGGCCTACCTAGGGATCCAAGTCAATATCTTGCACGTAATTTTCTTATAGTGGTGATCATGGTCAATCGCGACTCAACGCCATCTACATATCTATGCAAAGCCTCAGCAGCAGAAAATTAAGGCAAAAAATAAAAACTCTGTCCTCCAAATACATATTCAATCACGAAACCAGAAGTTCATCATTATATCATTCGCCAACACCTCAACTAACAAACAAACAAAAAGTTTGCATTCAAGGCTTATCATTTTGCACATAAGATCGTTTACTAGATTGTAGTAGGGTCGAGTCGAGAATGGACTATGATCACTACCACAATTCGATTACGCGCCTAAAAACGACTTGGTTCCTTTGATAACTCGTAAATCAGAAGGCTTTAATTAATCCAGATCAAGTATATTTATTGGCGATCTCATGATATCGATAAAATACCGAGACGTGCCAACGAGTACAGGCAAAATGGGCAGAGCGTAAGAAAGTTCGAACCGAACAAGCGGATATTGGAACAAGAAGTGACTCTGATACAGTTAAACAAATACAGTAAAACAATCTCTGGTACAATTGGTTACAATAATAATAATTGTTTCTGTTATTCCAATCGTGTTCTTATCGAGACCAGCCGGTCACTACAAGCTCATAATTATTACTAGCAGTTTCACTTTACATCAAAGAGCTTTGATGCATTTCAATTAAATGCTTTTTCGATTACAGGATGATTCTTTGTACTTCAAGTATAAAATCTCTGACGTTTTGCTCTTTTTACCTGACTATTTTATGGAAGTTAGGCCTCTCTATGGGTTCAAAAACGATTCAGTGTATACTACAGAACAGTTATCGCTTGAGCGATTTGTAAGGTAATAAAACTGGCTAACCAAGTCTGTACTCAAGTAGTTAAGAATGGATAGGTGTTCAAGTCATAGAGAAAATAATGAGAATACTGGAAGATATTGCATTTTATAACTTAAATCATGCTCAGAATAATGTACGGAGCAATTAATAATTAGCACAACAGTTTTGTACAAGTAACTAAGAGTTATTGATATATATTAAAATGAAGAAAGTGTTTACTATTTGTCAACTTATAACCCCACAATTTCGGGTACAACGATCACGATCAGGCATGGTGAAACTTTGGTTACCTAATGAGAGGAACTAGTTATGTTTGAATTTTCAAGGTTCTAAATACTATCAATAGCCATAGTTCATCTATTCTATTTGGACCTGTGGAATAATGCCTACATCAAAGCAATCCGCACAAGATTCGCATGCTGATCAAATTTCATTGAAGTGCCAAAAACAAGATAATTCAAATCATTTCAAAATGAAGTCAGTGGTTTATGTTATTATCGGACATTTGTTGTAACTTATGAGGTTTGCTCATTATAATGCAACTAATACTTCTAAACACTTACATATGATCAAAATTTCCATAGCTGTAATCGCATTTTTATTTAGTTTTTTTCTTATGTGTTACTGACTGGAACTTTTGTTTACTTTTTTCACTACGAAAGACGAATAAATTTAGCTTACTGATGAGAAAAGTATTTTTTCCTTCAGGGTTTGTTCTTCTTAAAATTAGATTTAAGAGATTTTATTCTATTCAATAATTCACACAGTCAATTATTTTTATGACTTTAACTATGTCTAATATTAATTCTAACTAATAGATTCTATGTCTCAATTTTTAGGTGGTACATTATACATAGATATGAACTGAACTTCTACACTTCAAGATGTAGTCACGACCATTTCTACTCACTCTCATAATTCAATATCCGTCTATTCGAATATTCGATTTGAGACTGGTTAGTGCTTGAAGATTAGTATAATACTCTTTTAAATAGCAAACCATTCAAATGTGAACATCCATTAGTTATTATACCAAAAAGACGCATTTCAGAAAAATCATTATTCGAAAGTAATGTTTTGAAGAGAATAGTGTAAAGCCCGAAATTTTAGTTTCAAATCAGTCAGCATTTTAAAAATACATACCAATTTAAGCTTCTAAAGATTGCCTATAGAACGAATGTTTTCCTAACTATCAAAGTACTTCAGCTAGATTTTATCCGATCTTAATCTTAATCAGCTTCACTTTCTGATGTATCTTCACTTAAGTCAACGAAGAAACTTAGGTTTTTTTATATTAACAGAGGTGTTTTTCAATGAAATCATGAACCATTCTAACTTGGTCCACTAATGAAAACCTAGAATCACAAAACTGCCCTTTTTGTCTTACAGTGGGACTCCTCAACAGTGCTCATCCAAGATCCCGCTTGTGCAATTCGTATCCAGGAATTCTTGTCTTGGGCCAGAATAGTCACCCTGTAGACCACTGAGCCAGCATCCAACAGGGTTAATGTTTAACTCCAAACAATCTACCGTTTCCTGTGATGGCCTAAGTTTAATCGGTTCATGATTTCAATAAATTTCTATAATCGTAACAATAGTGTCACTACTTTTATGTACTCCTAATCAAACTGGCGAAGGTTGTTTTGTGGAATTTCGGGTTATTACTAAGCGATCACTTATATCCTTTTTATTCAAGTAACCATTATCTCTAAGTTAAGTAGATTATTCTTAGCTTTCATTATCATATTCATTTATGACATTGCTGATGAAAAAGACGGTCTAAAAAATACGGTTTTCATGATTTATAGTTATAATTCCTAGGTATCTCTTTCAAAGTTTTTACTAATCTATCTTCCGATTTTAATAACCATAATACGTCGAACAGTTTCGATTGCAGTTTCCGTCTGTAAAATTAGACTGTTACGTAACTTGCAAAATGCCACTAACATCAGTTCTTAAGTTAGCTGTATTATTATTACTCCTTCTTCTTCAAAATTACGTCTAAAACTTTGTAACTCAGTAATTCATCATTTATTTCTTCCAAGTATTGAGTTTGTTAAACAAGTAATTATGAACTGCGTATCTAGGTGACCATTTTGTTATGTCACTAAATGCTATGACATGAAAGAATAACTGGCACTACCAACTTCTAATGAAAACTCTTACGTTGCTGAGGATGTTTAAAAGTCTTAGTTTTGATTCAGAAGAATTGATATATTGTTTTAATTTGAATAGGAATAAAACTGCTTTGTTTATGATGAAACAGATTGCTCTAGCTAAATTATTTACACAGAATAAAATGATTTATATTTTTCTCCAAACAATACTTTCTCTCCTAAGTAGTATATCTATCATCTGCTGAACCTTTTGGCCACCGAAATTAACTTCGTCAACTATTGCTCGAACATTTAAGGGTATCTTCCAATGGTGATTTATTCTTACAAAATATTGTCATCTTATTAGTACGGATACGCTCAAAGGATATAAAATCATGTTTCAAATTGAAGTTACATTGAGTGAGCCACAAATAATGACTGTTTATGTGGCCGCTTGAGTACTATATATAGCAAGAATTGGTAGAATACTAATTTCTTATAACTGTTTTATAGAGAGAGACGATAACAAGGTTCCGTTACTAGAAAGGTGTTTTATAGTGTATGACATAATAATGATCTGTAGAAGTAATCAAGTATGTTGATTGTGAACCTGTTGAAATATATCTAAAAAACATCTGGAAAACTATGCCAATTGTTGAATTATTTATTTAAAGGTAACTATGTTGTTGGCATTCATAAATATTATTTGGATGACTTTCAGATTTCTAAGTCACTTCACCATTAATAAATGGTACAAAAGATCGACAGTTAAATAATAAGACAAATGGAAATACCTAGTCACTAATATATCTAGTTTCATGGAAGCGAATACACTGAATTCAGAAGATAATAGCTAATATGTCGACCAAGAGAACAACCATTTATTTCGGACATCCTTTTTTCCACTGCTCACAACTAAAGAGAATAACCCCAGTCATATATATATATATACAACAAATGGATGTAAAAGTTTCGAATTATGGTTTATGCTAAGTAATTGAACACTTTGAATATATGTAAATATTTGTTTTATCTTTTACATTACTACTAATCAGTCGTGAAAGTAGTTTATAGCCATATAAAAACAGAAAACAAAAGCAATGTGAAATAATTGACAAACTGTGTTGGCTTCCTATTCTGTTGTCAAGCCTGATTTTATATCACTTGATCATAGATAAGTAATATTATTAAGTAAAATATTTCTGCTTACTAAACCATGTAAACGGTTAGACTGGTATCTGATAAAGGAAGGTTTCAGACATCGATAAAGTATCGTTATCATTATTATTTTTCGTTAAATTAGATTTTAAACAAGAAAAAACAAGAGAAAACAAACTTAATTATCTATTTAGTCTACAGAAGTTTGAATTCAATGAGACAGAATAAATGTTATACATAATACAGAATTTGTGAGAAAAACTAATCAGTAGTATAAGGAAAACTAAAAGGTGACAATAAATAGATGAGTCTGGAAAATAGCAAACGTGGATCACGGAATATCAGTTTATATAATATCAATGAACTCTATTTGAAAATGAATCGCATTTTGTCAACACAAATCAACAAATTTCAAAGCGTTAACTCATGAATCTTAATTTAGTGAGACATTTAGGTTTTATTTTTGAATCGGTAATCGGCTTAATTGAATATTGTACAATATGAAGGTTGGTTTCATTTTAAACAACTTATGCATGCATGTACTGATTGGTTGTGTGTTGATCAATGTGAAATGCTTCCAGTGTAAATGTTCTTATACATAGCTTTAACAAAGCACCAATAAATATTCTAAGGGATTTCAAAATATTGATCTCAAAATGTCAGCGCGATAAAAGTATCCACACATTTTCTCTTATGAAACTGAATCTTTTTAAACGAATAGGAACTTTCAGTTTAACAAGGGTGAAAACTTCTAAAATTTATCTAATATTTGTGTTAAATAGTACTCTCCAAACCAATGATATAATCATTCAAATATGTGTTTAGTGTATTTTCAATTTAGTTTGTTTATTCTGGTAAGCCTTTTCTCGCAAGGTTCTTTTCTATGGTATGGGGTTGCTGACCCCATACCCAGCTCTCCTCCTTTACTTGAGCTACGGACCAGCATCAAACATAGAAGAGCTACTGGTGGAATCTTCAATACGAACGTCAAGATAGTCCTACTGTACGGAGCTGAAACATGGGGAACTACTACAACCATCATCATGAAGACACTGATAATTTATAATCAATTTTCAACACAAGATATTCAATGTCCGTTGAGAGAATACCATCAGCAACAATCTACCGTGGGAGAGAACAAATCAGCTTTCAACTAATGAGGAAGTTAAAAAAGATACTGGTGGTGGACAGGATATACATTACGGAAAATCATCAAACTGCATCACGAAGCAAGTTCCAACTTGGAATCCTGAAGTGAAGTGGAAAGGAGGAAGGCCGAAAATACACTACATCGGGAGATGGAAGCAGATATGAAAAGGATGAATAGCAACTGGAAAGGACTGCCAAGGACAGGGTTGGACGAAGATTGCTCATGTGAGGCCTATGCTCTTCGACAAGAGGCAACAAACGTAGGTAAGCAGGTATTTCGGATTAACCGTCTCCTCAATTCTAAATGATTTTGAGTTAAATTGTTAAAAACGAGTTTGAACGTCACGCTACGAAAAAACCCACGACTTATCATCTTAAAATCTTATATTCCTTGGGAAAAATTTAATCACAATTGATTGATCACTGGGTAGTGATCAATGTCATGCGTGTCAAGTCCGTCTTAGTGCTGATCGAATCGATCAAGTGGCAATGTGGTCACTAGTCTAGGTGGCTCGACAACATAACTTGAACAAGTTTATAACTTTGATAGTTTATTCAACTCAGTATATATTGTAGGAGAATCATTACTCTGCATAGATCTTATATTTTAAGAAGCAATTCTATTTAAAATTCAGTCAAACTCAATGAATAACGTATTAGATGGAAATTAACTATGCAGTTGTAAGCAAATAATAATCTAATCAGTTTAGTGTAATAGATAATTCCGTACTTTGATTTATTATTTTTTTTGTTATGTAGTTAGTGAATTAACTTTTGCCACAGGCGGTTAATATAGAATGTTCGATTTCATATTCTTCACTATTGTTTAGTTTTAGATATACAATCATTATAAACCAGGGATGACTGGTAAGGAGCTTCCTTTTAGTATCTAATTTCTCAGGAGTTATGATCAATAACCGCATTTGGGATGGAACCCAGAATCTTCCAGTCAAAATGCTAAACATTCTGAACAATGAATCGAGTCTAATGGTGAAAATATGTGACTTCATTTGATTTGCTATATTATCAAGTTATTTTCAAATGACTTTAACTGAGTTACATGAGATATGGTTGTAGTATGATGGTCACATTTTTTCACTGGAGCTGTGAGAATTACCTCATAAAATCATACCGTTAACGTTATGCATGTAAGTCACTGAATATCAGCTCCATGATCGTACGGTTAAGTGCTTCATGGGAAACCTTAAGGTTCTGGATTCGACTCCTGATATAGTTTTACTGTCAAAGAGTCCCACACCAGAAGGAAACAGTTGTCCAATGTTTTTTTGAGTTTTTACTAGTTTTCTAATTTGGATTTTGTAAATTATCATTGTGAATGTATGTATTCATGCAAATAAACAAACTAAATAACTAATGGGAAGTGATTGTCAATAACTATTCTGCTTTTTTAAAACAGAAAATGATGATGACAGTTTATTTATTATGATTATTAAAATGAGAATTTAATCCACAAATGTTTTCATTTGTAAATTGAGAAAAAAAATTGAAGAAAGTTTTACAAGTGTTCACTTGATTTATTTTGTTTATTCATATTGAATAGATAAATCAAAGTAATCTATTTGAAGAAATAATTAAGAGATCCTTATTTTTGAGGTAGTGGAGAAGATTTGTAGCTTAGGTGGATGATTTTGAAGTTTTGTTCTCTGAGCTCTATGACCAAACCATCCAGCTCAGAGAACAAAACTTCATCAAAAGAGATCTTAATAAATAAACATGTTTAATTGTATATTGAAAGATAGATTAACTGAATTTTAATATGCTTCAAATGAACTCATTCATTCAGTCATCAACATCTATGCTTATTCAACTGATTGCATTTTACAGTTTCATTATAATTGAAAAGAGAAACAGAAGAAACAAACAAAAACCCCCCACATTAGAAATGAATATTTTCTAATTTTGATTTGATTCATTCCGAATGGAGGGAGATAAGTAATTTTGATTGAATAAACTTTAAATTAAGTAAACATCAACAAACTGTTTGTTTTTTTTTAAAAAGAAGAAAACAAAGATTCAACCATACTAGAATAAATAAACAAACAAATTCAGCATTTCAGTTTTTTTCTTTTTTTAAAAAAAATAAAAATATCAACGGTTTGACAGTTACCGATAATTCAAAGATAAGAATGATTTAATTGTGTTCATCAACCAATCATTTATGTTTATTTATTCAATTAAGTATCATTCATATAGTGAATTTTTAAAATGTTGTCATACAGAACTTAGTTAGAAATTAACTTTGTCGAAACAATTAGTTTTTGAATAAAACTTATTAATCTGTCAGTTGAAACTCATTGAAAATTATACTATCTATAAACGTTTATAAGACTATATTCACTTGGTGTTGTATACTAGTATCTTCCCAGGATTCAGTAGGTAAGTGGATAACGCGATAGAGTTTAAAGCGAACGGTACTGGATTCGAGTCCCAGGGTGAACATCAACTCTGAGATGTAGGTACATCCAGGTGAAGAGTCCCAAATAAGGCGAAACGCGTGTCCTGGATTCCACTGCTAGCCACTATCCATCTTTGCTTACCATGCTTGTGAATTAAGGCTATATCGAGGCAATACGCACAGTATGCACATATGCGAATAAGAGACTGATCAATCGCAGTCCTAAATAACAACAAGTAAAAACAATATTTTTCAGTCAAGTTTTATGCGAAACCAAGCAACGATTTCGTACTTATATTAATGTGAAAAATCAATTGAATAATTGGTTATTATATTCATGAATGACCTTAAGTATGTATGATGCAAATATCTACTGAGTGTTAGGAAAGTTTAGTTAACATTCTCCCTTGTGTATATCTATATGTAAATGTTATAGAGTGATCTAGAGGTTAAGCGCTCGCGTGTGAGACTGAGAAACCCTGGGTTCGAATCTCGCAAGGTGGGATCGTGAATGCGCACTGTTGAGGAGTCCCACAATAGGACGAAACAGCCGTCCAATGCTTCCATGTTTTCCATGGTGGTCTAGCTTTAATTGACTCATGAATTCAACTATAAATAAAAAAATAATAATATTTGGTGTTAAAAACAGTTGAAATATGATACTTTGATTGACTTGTTAGACAACAGATATTCAATGTTATTCAATAAATATTGTGCAGCATGATAATTTTCATGGTCTCACACTATCTAATCACTATCTTTTTTAGTGTCGAAAGTGAAAATAAGTTAATTATTAACAAGATGAGTTATTATCATTGATAGATATAGTTTAACCAGTTTGGAAAACCTTTCTCGTACTCATTTCGTTACGCCCTATGACGTCAATTAAAAAAGAAATAATACAGTATATAGGTAAAACAAAAGTATTACAGAGTTCTGACTTCGATCCATGAAAATTGATCATCGTGTAGGATTTAGCAGTTTAATGTAAAAAACGTATTTAACTATGATCACTGGTAAAATGTTGTACATTAATGAAAAATTACTCTCTACCACTTACTGATTTGCATGTATTCCAAAAGAATGAAGGTTGTGAAAACGTTTAGTGTCCTAAAACATTTCGGTAAAAAGTACTTATGAAATACCTATTACATAATGTTATCAGATATGTGGAATTCATGACCATGTTCAAGAAAACTGTAGAATCACATAGTAAGTAATTTGCATATATAAATGGTAAAAGGTACTTTTCAGAATGAATTTTCATTACGGTAATATACAAAAATCTCATAAATTATCTTAATTTTATATGAACATTTGGTAATATTTGAACAAACAGCTTGACAGAAATCTGGCGTCTATTTTATGAAAGATGTTATAATTCAAGCAATCTCAGGAATTGGAATGTAAGTAATTTCAATATGTCGTCCAGGAAGTTTGTCCAAGTTTCTTCACTCTACAAACTCTTTAACAATCTATTTTTTTTTATTTTGTCTGATTAATTTTTAATAAATAACGGGATCGGTGGATAGAGACTTCACTTATACATAAAAGTGCACACATACACACAGAGACACATTCGTTTTTCGCAATGTGAACATTTTTTACAGCTTATTACCTATTTGATCTTACTATGTAAATAACTAACATATGAATATGTTTGAACAAGCATTTAATTGTGATTTTTGTGATTTTGATTGTTACCCTAAAAGAGCTTAGATACGTTTATTAGGTGAAATATTGAAATCTTTTTTATTTTAAATATAAGGTTTACTTATAATTATGAGGATTGTTGATTAAGGCATTGTAATCTAAAGTTCTAAGTAAAAAGAAATACGACGTGTCATCCGTTGGAGAGTTCGTCTTATAGGTTCTGTAATGGGAAAAACATTCACCATGGTACAAATTACTATTCAATATTAAAAATTTTCACTTTTGACGAACTATGCAATTTATATGGATGGAATGGATTCATCTTGTTATTGTTTAGTGTTAACTCTATTCAATATGCATATTTAATGAAATGTCAAATGATTTCAGGTAAAACTATTTCGAAAATTGAATTAAATTAATGTCTGGATTGAATATTTCCTTTATTGTTTATCGTATTACAAGTGATAATTAAGTTTTATTTAGGGTTTCATAAGTTGTTAAATGTTTCTTTTACAATTACTTGAGTCTTATAAAGCAATGTTATTGCTGTTCATATTTTGACGAAATATTTTGTATAAAGGTAAGTCGCTTTATTCTTTACAGAGCGATTCTTCTACGTAATGACTCTTTAGATTTATGCTGTTTCTATTAGTTCGGTTGTGGTAAGAAAGAACTATTCTACGACAGTACATACATCAATGAAGAAGTTGAAAGCTATCAAATCAAGGTGTACTATTTCAATACAAAATTATAGAAAATCTTAGTAAAATCTGAGAACCATACAGTATATACTTCATTTACAAAATGTCAATCAGTTGTCTCAAACTTGACTGTCCCTTCTGTGAACTGTCAATCCATCATCTCAGACTTCATTGTTCCTTCAATTTCACACCAATTATTCTTTGCTCTCATTACCTTTTCTTTGATCTTCCTAACCTGCTGACGGACATTTCACTTTCGATTAATGATAAACACTATATAGCCTTTTCTGCAATAACTTGAAGTTGTCATGTTCAAATTTATTTTAATCGAGATGTATATTTATTTAGTGGAATATATTACAGTAAAAATTATAACGAAGTCTCTGTAAAGCTATAACTGTACACTTTTATAGACGAAATAATGTTCATTCCGAATATTGTGTTATTGTCTCTTATAACGTATCATCAATACATCTGTTGGCAATGTCTACTCATTTAGTTATTTGAGAAAAATATCATAGTTGTCAGTGATTGATCTTCCATTAGTAAAAATATTTTTACTCAACTTGAAAAGTATAAAAGCTTTCAGACTTGTTTAGAAATGCGAAGTATGTTAGGTGGAGTTATGTTTCATACAAAGTAATAACTGTAGCTGGTGTATAGGTGTAAAAGTAAAAGCCTCATATAACCAAGAAGTCAAATCACAATTTGACCAAGATATTTCACAGGGTTAGACAAACCTCTTCCAGTGATCAATTATCGCAAGACAGTTTATCGTGTGAAAAGTATTTTTTTCGAAAAGTTTCAATTGATTCATAACAAAATGTTAGATATAACGTTTAAAATGTACGGCAGTCTAACTATTAAAAACCTTATTTTATACAATTTGAAGAATCATAAGTTACCATAAATACGCTTCACTATACATTTAATAGAAGACTCTATTTTTTATCCACCTGATACTTGATTTGCGTCCCATATCTCTTACTAATTTATGCATACTTATGTAAACAAAGTTCATGTCTTCGTTGTAGAAACTGCCTTTGATTTATAAGCAAAGATGGATAAATATATGCACTCTATTACGTGTTATCTGTTCTATCAGTTTCATTCAGAAATCAATTTCATGTTTATACAGACAAAATTTATCTAATTAAAGTAATCATTTGTTATATTAATGGAATTTTCGTCCATTTTTTTCAAGTATCGAATGTCAATGAGTACAGTAAACAGTTTCTAGACATATGATATGAATTCCTTTCTGAGAAATGACTTAAATGTTTTATTGTCTATCGGTTAAGTGCTCGCGTGCGAGACTGATACGTCCTGGGTTCGAATCTCGCGAGTGCGGGATAGTGGATGCGCATTGCTGAAGAGTCCCACAGTAGGACGAAACGGTCGCCCAGTGCTTCCAGGTTTTCCATGGTGGTCTAGCTTCAATTAATTCATGATTTCAACTATGAAAACTATGAAGTTATTTAGGTAAACATTAATTAAGGTAAACACTAAAATGTTTTATTTATGGAAAATTTAATCAGTAAATTAAATATTAGAATAAATCCAGTCTATTGGTTCTAATATTAGAGTTCATTTTTACATCATTATGACATACATGTGATTATATTAGTTATCGGTGAATGTTTACTCATACTCCAAGTTTGTTTACTTGGTTTTGATTCATTTTTTTTGGTTGATACTTTCTTTAAGGTTCAAGTCAAATTATCATAACTGGACATTTTTATAGTTTCCATCTAGTTGGGATAATATCTATGATTAGGTTCTCTTGTCTTACAAGTGTTTAAAGTTTATTTAATATATTGCGGATAGATAATATGCTAAGCTCCAGTCGATATATATATGATTGTACAGATAAGTTATATTTCTACAAATATTTACTCAAGCGGCCTGCATGAATATCTGGGCTACCTGTTCCTATCATCTACACATTTCAAAAAGTTATCTGTAATTTTCGTTTGTTTGTTTTAACACATCATTACGTCTGTTAATCAGTTAACCTACTCAGGTGCCTTTATGAAAAGTCTGCCACCTTTCTCTATACAACTTACAAAAAAGCTTAGAGACATCTTGGTTGCTGGCAATATTCAGCGAAAAGAATGTACATTATTCAGATGTCGGTTGATTGGACTGCTAACTTCTAACTGGCGATCACTTAATATTTATCGTCAGGATTGACCGAGAAGTAAAGGGCTTGTTGAAATACTATGTGCTTAGAATTCTATACTGTACTAAAAATATGATATTGAATAAAACTAACAATAATAAGTAATAATAAAATATGTCAATTCATTAAATTGTCATCACGTTCCATTTAAAGCGAGAACATTCTTTCTTAGGATTAAAGCTTATTAATTTGTGATTATTAATGAAATGGTATAAACTTGTCAATATTAAGATGTCTAGTATGTAATGTCAACCGTAATAAGTTTCCAAGGCAACTGAACTTGTATGATTATTAATTAGAATATAGATAAGACATGTGGGAATGAAATGATAACGTAATTTTAAATGGGAGGATATATTTATTCAAAGATTAATTAATGTATACAACAATGTGGTTGTAAGACAAGTCACTAAAATGAAATGTGTTTACAAGATTGGTAGTAATAATAATATAAAGATATGTGAATTGTAGTAACAAATACAATGAATTTATGCTATAAATAGGGAATGATTAAATGTTTAATTGGCCAACTTATGTTATCTTTTAATTCAAATGATTATTGACTGATTGAGTCTGCGTAAAACAACTGTTAAACAGCTGAAGAGCCCCAAATTGGACGAAACGCGTGTCCTGGATTTCACTGCTAGCCACTGTCCATCATTGCTTATAATGCTTGTGAATTAAGGCTTTATCGAGGCAATGCGCCTATCATGCACATATGGCCAATAAGAGACTGATCAATTGCGGTCCTAAACGCCAATGGGAAGATTGAAACAAACAATACCAAGTGAATGTTAAACATATTTGTTTGTGATGCAAGTCCTCGGATTTTATTTTAGTCCAAACAAATTTTGCTTCAAACGATTGAAGGACTCTGATTATGGCCGATTCGGATAGATAACAATGAATACGACAGATTTTATTTATTTGGATGAAAATGAAAATAGTATTTAATTTTTGTTCATTTTCCTATTCAACATATTCAGTTTGGAATAACTTACATTAGTTTTGATTTTTGATTTTGTGAAATTAATTGACTTCCTTCTTTGGATTTTTATCTCATTACTTGCTACCACTGATCAACCGTTTTAATTCGACTTGTTTATCGTATCCGCATTATTTGATTAGTGATAAGTTGATAAGGATTCTGATAACTTAAATTACAAGCTCATAAATGACAGATACATGATATTAAGCAACCTTAACATTATGTTGAAAGCTTATAGTATGAATCAGAGCACAATGTAGTAGCGATTCGCATACAGAAAGTTTAATTTTGAGCGGTAATAAAAGTGGTTCATTATTAAGTAGTATATTTTCAACCTTTGATATAGATCTAATTGCAGTATTATAAAAATTATCTTCAAACAAGGACAGTGCCATTGTTTAGTAGTTCTTCTGTGCATTCAGTACTTCTATATCTTACGTCAGTCTGACAAGTAAATTCAGTTTACTTATAAACTACAATAGGCTATTACAGTAAGCATTCAGATGCTAAAATAACAAACTCCAAGTTGACTGACTGTTTTTATTGTAAATTTATTTTATTCGGACTGGCGTATAGAACAATTCATCATAAAATGAAATCTCTTAAAAAGTTCTTAGATTATTACCTAATATTATGCAACTCTCATTTCATATGTGTGAAGTTATGTCACATGTTTATCTGTGAATCTAGATTGCCTAAAATACCTTTATCAGTTATAAAATATTGACTATAACATCCGTTTAAAAAGGCGGAATACACTTGAGAATATATTTTTTCAAAAATATGATTACATAATAGACGTATAATCTCAGTAACATTTACAAGATTGGCTTGGTCAAACTAGTAACATGAAAGAGAAGCAAACTTACACATAATGTACAATCAGAAGCTAGCTACCGATATAAGCGTTAGAAACGGTAGAAAATGTGAGTTTTAATTTATAAAACAATTCAAACAGCATCGAATGTATCAAAACAGTTAATGGGAGTCTCATCCGTCGTTCCTATGGTTAACTATCTATATTAACTTTTTTCAACGAAACACCTGGTTAAATATAATAATAATTATCATCATGATCGTCTTATTCTTAATTTACAGTAAAATATTCACAGTATAAAAACCTTAACAACATAAAACATTTCCTTGAATTACTTTTTTAGGGATAAAGTCTTTACAGAATATCTATGCTTCAACAGTGATAAGCTGACATTCATATTTATCCGCTAAAATTAGTTACGGGTTGTTTCACCTGTAAACTTTTTAAAAAATATAATATATTCGATACATGAATTTCATTGCAATCATACCTTATTTCAACAAAATTTTATAAGATAAGTTTTCTAACGAGGTTCTTTCTTACTAAGTTGGATTTATAACCCCAAGTTCCACTGTTCTCTTTTGCTGAAGCTTGTGATCGGCAGTAAACGCAGGAATGCTCCGGCAAGAGTGAAACTGAAAAATAAATAGGAAAATATATTATTCACTACGATGGCTTTCTTAGGACTTCTCGTTAGTTAGTAAGCTTTTTATTCAAACAACTTAATATCCAGTTGACTTACATGATTATTTAACTAAGATAAATCTGTGAAACAAAAATGTATTGCCATATCTGAAAAATTGGAAGTTTGGTTATGTGGACGTTTAACGAGCCAATCAGAGAAGTTATAGTGTTTTAAATTCTTTTAACATATGTGAAGTGACCTATAATCATTATTGCGTAATCTCGTTTTATAGAAAGTTACTTATTAGAATAAAGTTGGTTAAATGTTTTGTCATACAGATGTGTACCAAATTCTATTTATTATGCAATTTGTCAAAAAAAGTAAAACTAATGAACAGGCTTTTAAGAATGGTACTTTTCAAGTGGACATCTTCCAAAAGAAAACTACTAGATGAATTGATGAAATTAAAGTTATCAGGCGGGGTTTTGTGGAGATTTTAGTAATTTTATATAGTTGAGATCATGAGTCAATTGAAGATAGACTACCATGGAAAACCTGGAAGCACTGGACGGCCGTTTCGTCCTATTGTGGGACTCCTCAGCAGTGCGCATCCACTATCCCACCTTGCGAGATTCGAACCCAGGATGTATCAGTCTCGCGCCGGAGCACTTAGCCGATATACCACTGAGCCGACATCTAACGGTGTTAATGTCTAAATTCAACCAATCGACGAAATTGAGCGACACATCCATCATCGTGTTTAGTGGGTTGATATCTTACAACAGGCCTGGTTGAACTCCACTGTTTACTGCTTCTCACTAGAACTCCAGGAAATACCTTATGGAGCCAGCTCTAAAAAATGCGCATATGTCAAAAGGGGCTGATTAGTTGCAATCCGTAATATCAATCAAAAGATACAAACACTTACAAATCCGATTCATCTCAATTACAAAAGCTCGAGGCTGATTGAAATCATTAACTTAGACAATAACGTGTTTGGTGTCTGACATTAAAGTTACTCGGTTTCTGTCTCGATTCGAACATCAACACCAGGGTATACATATATCTGGTTTATCAGTCCCATGTAGGACAAAATGTACTTCGTTGATTCCACTTTCGTTTTATATAAAGTATATCCTTTGAATAATTCGACAAATTTCACTTCTTCAGAAACCAATCGAATTTAGATTTTCCACAACGATTATCCCTTCATTACCTTAGACTTTTTTGTATGAACTAGAAATATGTTTAGTTGGACATTATGTATGAAAATAATATAGAAGTAATTCAATAAAATATAACTATTTCTATGAAAATGGACACGATTATGGGCTAAAACATTAACAATTAAGTTCGTCAGTATTTTAACAAAGCTTCAGATCAATTTCTAACTGTTTCCATAATAACTGATAAGGTGTTAAAACTAATTCGCCTCTAAAATAAGTATCTATGCCTAGGTGTTACATACTTGAAAGTTACTCAGTGATATACTTAACTTAGACTTCAGGTTAAGATTTAAGTGAGTGGAAAAATGTTTTTTTTACGGAAAAGAAGAAAATGTATAATATTAGGTCAAGTTGTTTCTTTTTTTTTGGTTTTTTTTTTCTTACAATGAAAATAAATCAAATAATTGTCATCATAAATTAAGTAGTTTCCTATTTGGCAAATGAAATCAGGTCAATTGTCCATAATAGAAAATTAAGAACATTTATTTTAAATGAGCTAAAATAGTCTTTTTTTTTGTATATTTTTAATGTAATCCATGTTCATATAAAGTAAATAAGACCATTTAGGTGACGTGATCTATTTGTTTAGTAAATAACAAGTCATCATATTCACTGGGAAATTTGTGTCCTATGTCATCACGTTACATTAGCTGTTAATAATAGAAAATTCTGTTGACTTTAACTGACTATGTGTCGATTTGAATAAAACCTAGATTTAGTGCTTTGGCGAGACTATAATTTATGGGCGACCTTTGGAAGATGGCTGTGAAGTAAGCTTGAGAAAATCCATTCAGTCAGAAAACAGTCGGTATAGAGTGAATAAATATTATGCAAAACCAAAAAGTTAGATTTGATACACTTCTTGAGCATGGTTCAAAGACTTTTGAAGGTTAGGAAGAGGTTTTGCTGTTCTGAAATCGTAATGCATTCGATACAGGAACTCATCCATATGACTCCATAATAGTCGACCACTGGAGCTGTGATAAGGTGGCGGAAATTATTTTAGCCTCGACCACATTGCTTCTATATTATTAGTGTTCACTCCCGTGGTGTAGTCTACGAAATGTCACCTGTGAATGACGATACGACGCATGTAACGAAGTCTAGACAGGCATTGATATGCTCTCTAGACATCCGTTCATATTGTGGTACTCGGCTGCACATACTCTCGTTTAATTGGTATTATCATTGTAGCTTATCGGTTTCACACGCGCTGGAAGTGTTCTTTTGGAGATGATCTATCATATATATCAAGGACCTGCTAAGTATATTTAATGAAGTACCGCTTACTCAGTCTTCTCTAACACTTCTTCCTCTATTGAATTCACGTTTTCTAACGATCCTTTCGTCGACAGTGCTCATACCACTGAACTGCCGGAGATTCAGTAACATCTGAAAGGGTTTCAGCCACTGTTAGCCACTATTATTATCCATTTTACATAATCTATCTTAGCGTCATTTGAGATTGCGTAAAAACAGTCCCCGGTCTACCAGACTTTATCCGCAACATATATTAAATCGAAATACAACATCATCACGATTGTCTGCGCAATGCCCAGCAGTCATTTGAACACAGCAATCATAAATAAAAGAATTTCTTAATAATCCAGTCTGCTGTAGCTGCTCGTACGTGAGCATTGAGTACTGAATTAGTAGTCCTGACCTTGAAATCACTCACTCGCTTCCGATTAGTTCGTCCATAGATTTTCGTCGCGCTAATGCATTTTCAAATAATCTAAAACATTGTCAAATAACACTTAAATAGTTATTTTCACCTCATAGAAATGTAAACAAAAAGAACTATCTTAAGGTGTTCAAACCAAGTTCAGATTTAATGGTTTGAAAACATTTGGGCATTTGGTCAATGATATTCATTATTATTAGAAGTCTTTTACTTTCAAATGAGTGAAAAAAGCACAACAAAATTGTTTTTACTGATGTTACGCCAATTTAATAATAATAGCCTTGTCAAAGTTATCGTGAACCAGAATTTTGAAAGGTTTTAGCTTTTGTTTGGTAACTCGATAAATACCCTTGTTTATAAAGCAATTCTGCCTTGTCGAATGAATGAACTAATGAAGATAGTGGGTAGGTGTAGATAAGTGGATGTAATAAACTTTTGTTTGAAGACAAAATGTATATTTTAATATGACTGTTTTTAGGAAGAAAGCACTTGAATAAATATCCGGATTTTAAATCTTCATACGCTATAAGTGTAAAGATATCAATTGTCTGAGAACTTTAAGGAGGGGCATATACGAGGAGACAAAAACGGGAAGAAGAGAAAGAGGAAATGACAAACACACTCGAATTTCTTAAAATAAACGACTATCCTAAAATGTTGTGCAGAGAATAGAAACAATATTAAACATGACCGACAAAAATTAACCGAAATCATGAACTAAATGATTCATTATTCTTTGAGGATCATACACATCCGATAAATCAGAAGAGTTTTTTGACGAATGCAACATCAGTCTAGTCTTTAGAATTTCAGACACATTGCAGAGTAAAATAGTTCATATAAATTATAAAACACTGATGAACTTACAGTTTAATTGTATCCGAAAATTAGAAATGTTCAGACTGTGATATAATATCTATTAGAAAATCCTCTCGAGAACTCAAAATCAAGACAAGTAATCGTTCTGGAGCTTTGTTCAGCAACTGAAAATTTCAATATAACTTTAAAAACCCGAGAAACCTTCGATCATAAGTCTATCATCTTTAATACCAAGTCATGAGGTTTACTTTGACAATATTAAAATATTTATAATTTCAATCATGAACTAATCTTGGCTCAATCATCACTGTAGACCAGAGAGTACCAACCACCTGTTTCATTGTGCTACAGAACTCTAAAGTGTTAAGTATCACAGACCAGTCCATAGTGAATTCAACCCAGGATGCCTTATATCGAGCCCTTTGCAATGAAGTACAAGTCAGAAGCCGTGATCAGTGCAGTCCAACTATGTGGAGTGTGAGATAGTTATCCATGGTAGATAAATGATGATTGCATAATCTCGTGGATTGATCGAAGTGACATATATACACCACTAGATGCCTGTTCAGTGGTCTTAAGGCTGAGCCTATACACTATAGACTGAAGTCCTAAGTTCGATTTCTTGTGTTAGGTTTGTAGATACACACTACTGAAACATTCCATAATAGGATAAAACAGCTGTTTAGCGCTTCCTAATTTTTATTGATGATGTACCAAGGATTAGTTCGTTTTTAAATTATGAAGAAACACTTTTTTCCTTTGATTTTCTATCCATTAGAAAACACTGTTTTCGGGGAACAATGAAAGAAAACCATTAGTTATCAGTCTTTGTGTTTTCTACTTAGATTACCCGCATAAATACTCAGTAGTAACAACTAAATGAATATGCAGTTAGTGTATTATTATGTTTGGTTATCAAGCTATTAAGATAAATATGTGAACTGAACGTATTAATTTGTTCGTGCTCTTTCACGAACTATTTTAATCGCTTACATATGGAATAGTCAACACTCAGTCCGTTGTTATAACGGATGACATTAGATATTATCATATTATTATTAAGAAATAAAAGGAACTATGAGTAATACTCGAAATTCCAAATACATAAAAAAATTATATCTGGTTATCTAATAACAGTGTTATTGTGACACTACACAAAAACGCGTTGTCAGTAATATCAGACTTGATAAAACATTCCCTATATTCTAATGATATAGTGTAACAAGTAAAGTTCAACTATCATTAGTGTTGTTGACTAGCGATCATAGTGCAGTTCGAATAGAATAAAGTAGAAAACATGGAATATTGCTTATTCCGATATATCTATTAAAATAAACTTACTTATGAGTTATCAACTCGATTGTCGGATAGATCCTTCATATCCTACTCCGTTCGGAGTCACATACTGTGATGAGATGGCTTACCAGTGCTTCTTTGACAATCACTTTTCCTCTGTTTAATTAAAGTTCATGATAGAAAATGACTACAAGCTGAAAAGTTTCTACAAACGCTTTATATTAGCTAATAGATAAGTTTCATTTTTAAAATGACTTATGTCAATTTGAGAAACATTCTATACAGTTACTTGAAGAGATAATATAACTGTTTGTTCAAAAATGAACAATATTTGAGCGAACAATTGTTTTCAATAACTTCATCATCAGGCTCTACAGTTATAAGTCCATAATTATTATGATATTTTACAAAGGCCAAAATGAGGCATGTATTAATGAATTTGACAATGTTATGTGTTAAGAATGGTAAACGTTTGCATCTGTTACGACATATACACTTCAAAATTGTGTTATTTGTAAACAATGGTCAGAATGATTTGTATTAAAGTGTCAAGTCATAGTCACAACGAAATAAAAAATTGTGTGAATAAAGTGCATAGTAGGAGAATTTCATCTTGTCAATTGAGATAATAATGATAAATAGTAATAATAATAATATTGTTGTGTGAATATAATACGTAATAAAAGGTGTGTTATCAAGGTAATTATGATAAAGGAATTGGGAATGATGGATGTGAAGATTAAGATAGAGGTGATCAACAAAAAAGGAAGAAAAGAAAAAAACGGGGGGGGGTTTATAATATTTAGTTTAGGAATCCCGTGATCCAGTCGTAGGCCAAGGTAAACATAGTGGCTGGATATACTTTTTCTGGATGCATAAGTTTGGTCTTCTGGAGTAGATCCAGATGGCTTCGGCTATGTAAAGTAATCGTAATCTAGCTCTTTGAGGTAGAGTTTTCCGAACTTGATACAAAACAGAGAACGCTTCCCCTATCTTGATATGATGTTCACTGTCTACCAAGTGAGAAAGGATGGCGCTGTTAATATATTTAGTGACTCCTTTTCCTAACCATGCTGGTCACTCAAAAGGGTATTCATCTTAACAAAGTAATCTGTTTTGTTTATAAATTCGGTGCCGGATCCTTTTTCAGGTTAACTGATAAGAATGGGTTCCTCCCTTTTTTATTTCACACAATCTTATTACTATTTATCATTATTATCTCAATTGACAAGATGAAATTCTCCCTACTATGCACTTTATTCACACAATTTTTTGCATTTTCATTTTTTCTAAATTACTATTATATCGACATTAAATAGGAATAATATATTTGTAAAATCTCAGCGAATGAATTTGTAGTAAATCCAATGTTTCGCCTGGCAATCTGGTCCAAGCTTTTTCAAGGAATTATAATCAAACATCAAAATTATCGAATATAAATAGGTACATGGTTCTCCGGGTTCATTGTACACTGAGTAGGTCATCCAATCAACGTTAACAAATTCATTATATGTGAAATATAATGAATGTGACATATAATGAATTCTCTATACTCGGCGCCCAATTATTGTCAAACTATTCGTTCTAACCTTGACGAATATTCGTATAAACGTTAACAAAGTCTAAACTAGGTATGTGTATTAGTGTGTGATGTGAAATGATAAGTGTTCATGTAACATATTGTATAGAAAACGTAAGAGGTGAGAGGAGAAATTACATTCATACAATATATTTGTCTCTTATCAGTGAATTTATAAGGAAACATACAATTTGTAATATATGATATGAATCATATCTGTCACAGCATGTATAAAATGAAGATAATTAAACAAAAATAAAAATAATAAAAGAGTGAGATTTGAAAAGTGTAAATTTTTTAAAAAACTGAATGTATGTGTCATTTTCAATGTTCCAGTGAATTGTTAAACAAATTCCGATAAGACAACTGATTAGAATCATCGAATGCAATTGTTGTCATTTAGATAATACGAAATAGATAAAAAAACGTTAAGGAGTTCAGGTTTTTACTTATTAATGATTGGCTGCCATGGCACTGCTAATTGTATTCCATCCCTCCTATTAATATTGTTTGGATTAGCCCAAATGTATAGGGCTTCAGCTGTTTGTCTTTCTTTGTAAGAATTGAAATCCTTTTGAAGGATTCTTGTGCCAACGAAATCAATTGTATGACCCGATTCTATCGAGTGTAATGCTATCGCTGATTTGTTCTCTAGTTTTCTTACATCATCTGAGGATTTTGGAATGTTCTTCAAACATTGTTTGTGCTCCTTCACCCTCACATTCAGTTGTCTTGATGTTTCACCTACATACGTTGCATTACAGTCATTACACTTGATTTCATAGACACAATTTTGTTATTCTTCTTTGTGAATTGGATCTTTAATTCTTACTAACTTTGATCTTAGGGTATTGTTTGTTCGAAAAAATACTCTTATATTTTGATTATTTAAGATTCTTCTAATATCTTCTGAAATACCTTTTCGATATGGGATCACCACTGTGTTAACCCATTCCTTTTTCTGTAATCTTTTTGTATTATCCATACCGTCATTTCTTTCATTCTTAATTATTCTTTTTATAAAATCTTCCGGATAATTGTTCATCATTAGGCTGGATGTAATTAAATTAATTTCCTTTTTCATATCGATTATGACTAGACACTTGATTACAAATCACTTTGACCTTAATTAAATGACCTTTCTAATTTACAAATAACACAATTTTGAAGTATATATGTCGTAACAGATACAAACGTTTACCATTCTTAACACATAACATTGTCAAATTCATTAATACATGCCTCATTTTGGCCTTTGTAAAATATCATAATAATTATGGACTTATAACTGTAGAGCCTGATGATGAAGTTATTGAAAACAATTGTTCGCTCAAATATTGTTCATTTTTGAATATTCTATGGGGATCTTTATAACTGTTTGTATGAGCAGTATGTGGGTTACCTGTGGTTATTAGTAAACAATATAGTTATATCATGTTCCTAAAAGTAATTTAGACCTTTTTATCAGGTACTTTAGTTAATAAGTACAGTTTTAGTTTTCTAAATATATAGAATACAAGTTTCGAACATATTTTGTAAAAACTATGGTTCACTGAAGTTCAAGCATTTCGAACTGACTTATGGATTTGAAGTAAACGATTGTTTATCTATTGTTATACGATAAATGCCATGCCATACAGAAGAATAGTAAGCAATCAATTTACTATTTACTTTCTTTACATTCATTTTATCAGTTTTAGGCAGGATTATTTATTTCATTTACTGATGATGCTAATCAAGATAATGTTTTGTACTTAATATCTGATATTTTAGTTTTATAGACCACCCAGGAATTATGATCTCATTTTCAGCAATATTGGAGCAATGGTACTTGTATTGTGTAGC